>NC_050573.1:438813122-438938122 GCF_011100635.1 Trichosurus vulpecula | reverse complement strand
TTCTAGTCTAACGTGACTGCAAAATGACAAACAAGTTCAGATTTTGTGAATCTCCTCCCCAGGGTAGAAAAGGAAACAAGGGAGAAAGTCCAAAAGACTTTCATCTTTCTTGAAAACAAAACTGTTGGAGTCAATACTTCATATTTTTATAGTGTAGCAAGGTTTACCAAGTTCTTTCTTCCCCAGTAACCTCAAGAGGGAAGCCCCACAAGTAAGTGTAGAGGGATACAACAATTAATTTGAGGAGCTCTCTCAATCAGCTTGATGACATACAGAATTTCCTTGATAGGGAAATAAAAGGCATCTCATGGAGTATAAGTATCTACTGAATGGGTTTCAGAGCCAGAACCAGCCATTTAATGACTGAGAAGCAGCAGTCCATCCCTGTGGTCTATAAAAACATCTGTGAATCAGGTTTGGCTTTTTGTATCTTCCATCAGGAACATGGGAAGGAACTTCCAACCAGAGGAGTAATAAAGGCACCTTACAATAGAAGCACATGACAATGAGGGAGATACTTGCATGTGACCTGAGGGGGCAGGTCATGGAGAGTGTTAATCAAACTCAACTTTTATGGAGATGTGTTGATTCAGTATGCTTCTTAGAGAAAAGAGGAAAATAAGGCAACTTATTCCTGTTCAGTGAACTACTTTGAAGGGCACATGCTCCATGGAGAAAGAAACAGGTAGTCTCCATCTGCGCTGTCAAAGTCAAATAGAAATAGATGGTGCCAAAACTTGATTTGTTGTTGTTGTTCAGTCATTTTTAGTCATGTCCAACTCTTTGTAACTCCATTTGGGGTTTTCTTGGCAAAAATACTGCAGTGGTTTGCCATTTCCTTCTCTAGCTCATTTTACAGATGAGAAAACTGAGGTAAACAGGGTTAAGTGACTTGCCCAGGGTCACACAGCTAGTATCTGAGGCCACATTTGAACTCAGGAATGTTCCTTTCTCCAAGCCCTGAACTCTATCCATTGCCCCACCTAGAAAACTACAAATTTGCATTATTTATGTTATATTGTATTTTTATTTACTTTGTTAAATATTCCCCAATTACATTTTAATCTTGTTCAGGCATACTCAGGAGTTCTGAGGGACATCACCGCCTATGGTCCACAAATTTGATACCTCTGGTCTACTTGGCTCATATAGAGCAGTCCACTCAGAGAAGAAAACCAATTGAATGAATTAGAAAGTTCAAGTCTGAGCAATCCCCCAAAGTATATTTATCTTCTGGAGGAAGTCTAAACCACAGGATAGCACAGGAACACCATGGTAACAGGCACTCACCAGAATGACAAAGGATTTTCTCAAAAGTAACTCCCAAGTTTCATTTCTTTCAGGGGAGAACTGAGGAACTGAGTGCCTTATATTTCTGTATCAATTTACTGACTCTTATGAATCCCTGTGTTTCACACATTTTTGTGTATTAAAAAGATTACTTCATAACTTACGTCCATGTTGTACATTATTTACCTGTGAGTTAAGGAACTTCTTACTACCCTCATGTGAGAGAAATCTAGACACAAACTATATTTAAACTTTATTTTGGATATTTCTCCAGAGTAAACCTCTGGGGTGGGGACAATGAGAAAGGGGGGAGGGGGAGACGGGGGAGGGGGAGAGAGAGAGAGAGACAGACAGACAGACAGAGAGACAGAGAGAGAGAGAAGACCCTCTGGAATTAATCCCAAATGACTGGACCTGTTCTGTTTAGACCTAGAATCTTTCGAGAAGGGGAAGCTAGGTGGTGCAGTGAGTAGAGCACTGGCTCTGGAGTCAGGAGGACCTGGGTTCAAATCCAGCCTCAGACACTTGACATACTTACTAGCTGTGTGACCTTGGGCAAGTCACTTAACCCCAATTGCCCTGCCTTCCCCCTTCAAAAAACAAACAAAAAAAAAACCAAACAGAACCTTTTGAGACAAATGGCAGGGCTAGACCACAAGTTATATGTTATTATCTACATTTTATTAGATTTATAGAGAGAGCTGAGGCTCAGAGAAGTCAGACAATTTCCCCAAGGTCACGAAATATCAGAACAGAGATTGAACACAAGTCTGACTGATTCCAAGTCTGATGCTCCTTCCCCTAAGCCATACTGCCTTGATATTCCCCAAATCTGTCAGGCAAATAACAAGTATTTTTAAAAATCTAAAAGAGAAAACTTGCTCAGCACATCCTATTAAGCAATGTGATGAACTATAGAGAGAGAAAGAAATAAAACTTATTAGTAAGTACAAAATGTTATAAACAGAGTATTCTGGACTAACATGTTGAGGGGTGGTGAGATTCTAAAGTGGGCAAAAATCACATATTATCAAAATGACCCTTAAAATCTCTTTAATTGCCCATGATGTTGAACACTTGTATTTGGAAAGGGTTCACTATCTCTTTAAAAGAAGACAAACTCATAGAGTAGATGGATCTGAGATGGTTACTATGGAAACAATTGAATATAAATTTTATTTTTCACATATCCAGCTAAGCTATTGATAAAGATATATATGAATCAAGACCTCTACTTAAATCAGGAATTTTAACCTTTTTCGTGTCCTAGATCCTTTTGGGAGCCCAGTTACGCCTAGGGAGCCCTTTTCTTAATAACATATCATAAAGGAAACCAATTATATTGAAATACTACACACTGTGTGTGTGTGTGTGTGTGTGTGTGTGTGTTCACGGACCCCTGGTCAAGAACCCCTGACTTAAACAGAAGAAAACAAAAACAGGCAAAAACTTAGCTGATAGGGAAAGTAACGATTGGGGGGGTGGGGAGGAGGAAGGAACACTCAAAAGGACTTCACGTATGAAAGTGATTATATTAGGGGATAATCATACCATCATATAATTGTAGAGAAGACTAAAGAAAGACAAAGGGAATAGAGCAGTAGTCTTTTATCTGACCAAGCATTCTAGGAAAGCCAACAAAGGCTGTCTCTCTCAATAGCTCTACAAGCCTAAGTAGAATGCATCATTGATATATTTAGTATATGGTAAGTATATATCAACAAAGACTCAGAATATCCATCTCATTCTCGGTCTAGGACATATACTGATTTAGCGGAATTATAAGCATGATTGTCCATATTACTTAAATCATTTCTCACATTTTGCTGAATGTATTTTGTTGACATCACCTTGATGCAACTCCACCACATGGGATATAACAATGACTAGAGTGGAAGAGTACAAGACTTGTATTCTTATTGGTCTTTTTGTGGGACAGTAAAGACATGTTAGTATGTGGATGGTTAATCATAATCTAAAAGCTAAAGTCAGAAGAAAGAAAATCTGAACTAACATAAGGAAAAAAATGAGGAATATATACTCACACTTAAAACTGGTGGGTGGGGAGGGACATATAATAACTTCTCTTCAAAAAAATTAGATCAATATAGTTGATCAAGTCTTCTGCCACAGAAAGAATGGCCTTAACTGGTTCAGAAGGAAAGTACGTTAAGAAAAATTATAAAGTTCAAAATTAAATTTAAATTACCATTTCATTAATCGATAATTTCTTATGTTTCACAATTCTATAGTTAACTAATAAATGACAAATAAGAATTAAAGACAAGTAAGAAATGGTTGTCCTTGGGATCTTCTGCATCATCAAAGTAGCATGCTTGAAAAGGTTTTCAAAATTGTTGCTTTCAATGAATTCCTAATGATACAAGCTTTCATTATTAGGAAATGTTACACAAAATGCCATGCAAAACTTTGAGAGATTAACACTTTGCAAATACAAGGTACCCCCCATCTTCAAAATGGCTCATAAAATCAGAAATTTACAAATGTTGAAAGGAATTTAAAGTTAATTCCCACTTAGAGGTTAGATCCTATATAGGATATTACTGAGAAGAGATAATCCAATCATCACACAAAGAGTTTCAGTAACAATCTCTTAAGGAAGTCCATTTTATTTTTTTAGACAATTGTGTGATAGCACAACTATCAGATTGGCTAACATGATAGAAAAAAGAAAATGATGAGGAAAAATTAGGACACTAAATGTACTGCTGGGGGAACTGTGAACTGATCCAACCATTCTAGAGAGCAATTTAGAACTATGACAAAAGGGCTATAAAACTGTGCATACCCTCTGACCCAGCAATACCATAACTAGGTCTGTAGCCTAAGGAGATTAGAAAAAAAAAATAGGAAAAAGAAAGGGACCTATATGTACACAAATATTTATAGCAGTTCTTTTTGTGAGGGCAAATGTGGGGGAAATGTCCATCAATTGGAGAATGGCTGAACAAGTTGAGGTACATGATTGCAATGGAATACTACTATCAGAAATGATAAACAGAATGGTTTCAGAAAAATCTGGAGAGATTTTTAAGAACTGATGCAAACTGAAGTGAGCAGAACCAGGAGGACACTGCACACAGTAACAGCAATATTGTAACAAGGATCAACTGTGAAAGACTTACTTGTTCTGATCAAAACAAGGATCCAAGACAATTCCAAAGGATCCATGATGAAAAATGCTGTCCATATCCAGAGAAAGAACTGAGAGAGTCTGAATGCAGATCGAAGTATTAAATTAGGTTGGCTAATGTGAAAATGTTTTGCATGACTACACATGTATAATCTATATCACTTGATTGCCTTTTCAGGAAGGAAGGAGAAATTAAACATCAAGTTTTAAAAAAATGAATGTTAAAAATTGTTTTTGCGTGTAATTAAAAAAAATTAAAACGATAAAATAAATCCCCAGCAGGAGTGGATTCTTCAACCTTCACTTCAAAGATCATAGTAAAGAGCCACCACACCTACACCAAGACATTATTTTTAACTTTTAAATAAGTCTGCTATCAAGTTCTTCCTAAATTTGCTCATCTACATTTTCTACCCATTGCTTCTAGTTCTGCCTTCCAAAGCCAAGAAAAACAAATCTATTCTATCATAAGATAACTAACTCTCCAAGTACTTAAACACAATCAGGGGTGTGTAGGAGGCCAGCTCATATCCAATTGTTAATTCTGCAGTGTGCCAATTCACACCTCAGAAATCAGTACACTACAAATCAGGCTTTGATTTATTACTTTGTTGACTGTATAAACCAGGGGATCAGAAAACCATAATCTGGATGCCAAATCCCTTCAAACTTGTATGTCCAGTGAGCTAAGAATGATTTTTAGGTGTATCATGACTACCCAACCCATCGTCCCCCCAAGAGAACCAGTTCTTAAACATTTACTCACATACTCCAGAACAACCATCACAAACCCCCATATGTTGGAACATAAGTCTTCCCATTTCTCTGTATTCAACATATTCACAGTTTTTCTCTGTACTGTAAACATTACATCAGATTCAGATAGCCATTCCCACAACTTATGAGTATCTACTTTTTCAGTTCTTTGCTACCATGAAAAGTGCTGTTAGAAATAATTTTGGTATAAGAAGTCTTTCTATCAATAATTTCCCAGAGATATCTGCTTAATAGTGGAATCTTGAGGTCAGCAAGTATGAACATCTGAGCCACTTTTATTTGCATAACTGCAAACTGCTTTTCAGAATGGTTATGCTAATTTACAACTTCACCAACAAAGTACTAGTGGTTCCTGTCTTTCCATAACCCTTCCAACATTGGCTATTCTCATCTTTTGTCATTTTTGTCAATTTGCTGGGTGTCAAGTGAAGACTTAAAGCTCTTTTGATTTGCATCACTCTTATTATTCATGTTTGGGGATATTCTTTCATATAATTGCTAAAAGTTTGCAATCTTCTTTTGAGATTTCTTTATGACCTTTACAACTTAGGTATTGGGGGATGATGACTTTGGTTTTATACATTTTTGTTAGTCATCTATATATCTAGGAAACCAAATCTTTATTTAATAAATATGATACAAAGATTTGTTCCCAGTTAACCATTTTTCTTCTTATCTCGGATGCAAGACTCCTTATACAGTAGATACAGTGCTGTAAAAGAAACTATGAAAATAGAGAAACAAGGGAGACTTCTGTGGACTTACAGAAAGAAACCAAGAAATAATATGCATACTGAGTACAACACTACAAATGTAAGGACAACAAAACAAAAGAAACTGAATGTTATGAAACTATAATGACCAAACCTGGTCCAAATAAGTGAGATGAGAGGACACTTCACTCACCTTCTTTTCAAAAGTTGGGGTTAGCAGGGCTATACATGTGGAGCACTAGATAGAATGTCGGACATTGTGAACACATTGGTTACTTTTGCTTGATGTCTTTTCCTCATTTATATATTCTTTACTACATGGACTGATTCTCTTTTATAAATAAGACCAATAATTATTTTTAAATAAAACCATCAAAACAGACAAATTTAAAGTTTCTCTCCCCTCAGTCTCTTAAGTAACATTTTGTTGTACTATTATCCCAAAACATCCCCTTTGCTTGTCCTCATTCTCCTCCCTTCTAGTCTATTCTGAATTCTACTCTCCAATCCATAGCTTAAACCCATTAGGTGTTGCTTTGTTAGCTTCTATGTGTCCTGCAGGGGCACAGAATCTGAACAACCTTCTCTGTCCCATTTCTAACAGCTATGGCATCTGTAGATCTTACTCTATCTGTCCTTCCCCTTCTGCTGTGTCTTACTCTTAGAAATATTAATTTGTAAAGGAAATAATGTAAAAAAGAAGTAATGTCTTTTGCTGGGAGTTACCTTGTGTCCCGGTATTATCCCTTGTCCTTACCATGATCACTTACCACTCCAAAGACAAAATTGCCCAATCTCTGGCTCTATGTTCCCTTACTTTACCCCACCTGGGGGGCGAGAAGTAGAACTAGTTCTAAAGAAGGTACTGTGCTAACATACAAACTTCCCCCAGAAAAAAAAATCCTACTCCACAGAATCTCTCTCCCTCCCTCCCTATGTTATACCTTCCATAAAATATATAGATTCACTGACTCTATTAAGTTGCCCTGAAATTTTTAGTCCTTTTAAAGTCTTTTTTTCTGCCTTGATGATTCCTCTGTCTTTTCTTATTGCTAGTTCATTTTCTTTTTCTTTTTTAAAAATAATAGTCCATAGACATGAGAAAACTATATTCCATAGACTTTTCTTGAAAATTCTGTCTACGTCACTCTTATATTTCTGTTGTTTGGGTATTTTAATTCAAATATTTTATCTTAAGTCTTTTTTAAACTTTTTTGTAGGAAGGCATCAAAAGTCTTTCTTTTATAGGTCTATCTTTTTTCAATGATGATTGTGCTCAACTTTGCAAAATATATGATTCTGGTTGGCAGTTCAAGTTCCTTTGCTTTTGATTGTATACTATTCCAATCTCCTCTGCTAATTCTTTTAACAATAGAAAAAATATTGAGATATTTGGTGATACTCTCTCAGGATTGTTTGCAGAATTTGCTTTTATTACTGAAATTGTAAAATTCAACCACTACACATCTTAGAAGCTGAAGTATGATTTTTTTTCTAGTAGCAATCTGGTCTAGGTCAGTGCTTCTTAAAATGTGAGTACGACCCACAGTTTAAGAAGTACTGAAGGGATTGCGAGTGGAAAAAGTTTAAGAAGCACTGATCTAGGTCACTCGGTGCTTTCTTGACTGTATTCAAAAGTTATGGATAGAATATTATTTCCTCTAGATTAGCACTTACGTTTTTTGATCTGTCATGTTCTTCTAGAAGATCTATAATCCTTAAGTTATCTCTGTGGCTTTAAGTTGGCTTGTATAGAATTTTGTGTTCACTAAAGTTATTGCCTCTCCCCCCACCCCTCCACCAAATTTAATTTCACTTCTATATTACTGTGTTCCAAATCTTTTAGATTTTTCTTTCAAAGCATCTTCTTCTATAGACGTATCATCCACTGTTTTCAAAATTCTGTGCCCACATATTTCTGATTTCTAATTGTGCACAGAGTTCTGATTTACAATCTTACCTCATTCCTGATTTCTTCTTTCAAAAGTTTTATTTTTCTTCTGGATAATACTAAAGTTTCTTCTTTACTAGTGTCTAGAAAGTTTGCCAGCATACCTAGCAAAAACAATGCCTACAATCTGTTTCACGTCTAAGGTATCTATAGTATTCTCTTTTTGATTGGAGACCTTTCTTTTATATTCCCAGGTACTGGTCTTTGATTTCCCTTGTCACTGAACGTTTTCTTTAAGTTTTATTTGTGCAGTTTTAAATATATATATTGATATTGTTACATTGAGAATTCCATTTGATGTATTCATTATTGAAGAAATAATTTAATTCTTTTGAGCTGTAATTATACTACTTTACTATATTTAGCTTTTTGTGAGGAAAATAATCCTGTTGTTCCAGTAGATTTCTTTTGCAGAGTGAAGTCATTACAGCAGTGTATTGTGTTGACATTTGTTGGCAGTGTGCTAAGTAATGTTTTTTAAGGACCACAGTTTACATCCTGTTGGAAACTATCCAACACGGACTTGCATATTGCACCCAAGAGATTTACACGCCGTCTGTGTAGTTAAATAAGTTGCAATGAAAAGTTAAATGTACACATTGAGAATAAAATGTTTTTATTTTTAAAAACGCAACTTTTTTTCAACTTAGAAAAGTAGTGATGCATTAGATTCTCAATTAACATTGAAATAGTGGAGGTCAGTGTGATATTTCTGTATTTGGAGACCTTGAGTTCATCTTTGGGTTTCATTTTTCTTCGAAGTATAAAACTTATCCATAGTAATCTAGCTTATCTTTAAATGTTTATTCATTCTTGCTTCTTTATAAATCTTTATAAGCCTATATGTTGATTTATCTGCTTGTAAGAAAGGTTTTTTTTAAGGCTTTTCCCCTTGGCTTTTGGTTTTTCATTCTTTATTATTTATTTAAATTCCCTCATCAAAATTCTTTCACTGTTTCTCCCCAAAGGTTTATCTTCTTCAGTCTCTTTGAATTGGGGATTTGGGGATGATGAGTGGGCACTCTACATACTTAAGTTCTTTAATGTTATTTCATGGATTTTTAAAAAAGTTACATGGCATTTCTGTCTTACTTGGTGGATTCAACTTTAGTTATTCTGTAACTGGTACATAATTTCTCTTGCTGAGGTTTTTGGGTTGGAGTAGTTCAAGGAAAACTATTTCTCCTTCTTGCTAGTTACACACTTCCTTTATAATCTTTAAGAAATCATTAATGAAAGGAAAATGATGGATGTTGATGGGAATGTGGGAAAACTGGGACATTAATGCACTGTTGGTGGAGTTGTAAACTGATTCAACCATTCTGGAGAGCAATTTGGAACTATGCCCAAAGGGCTATCAAACTCTGCATGTATCCTTTAATTCAGCAATACCACTGCTAGGTCTATATCCCAAAGATATCCAACAAAAGGGAAAAGGACCTAGTTGTACAAAAATATTTATAGCAGCTCTTTTTGTGGTGGCTAAGAATTGGAAATCAAAGGGATGCCCATCAATTGGGGGATAGCTAAACAAGCTGTAGCATATGATTGTAATAGAATACCATCGTGCTATAAGAAGTGAAAAGCAGGATGACTTCAGAAAAACCTGGATTTACATAAACAAAGTGAAATAAACAGAACCAGGAGAATGTTATATACAGTAACAGTAATATTGTTTGATAAGAACTGTTAATGACTTAGCTATTCTCAGCAATACAATGACCCAAAACAATCCCTAATGATGAAGTACACTATCCGCCACCAGAGAAATAACTGATATTGTTTGAATACAGACTGAAACATGCTATTTTTCACTTTCTTTCCTTCATTTTCTTTTATTCAAGCCTTATTCTACAAAATGACTAATATGGAAACATTTTACATGGTATGATTACACATGTATAATCTATGTCTGATTGCTTACTGTTGGCGCGGCGGGGGGAAATAGGAGAAGAGGAAAGAGGAGTGACAGGATTTGGAACTCAAAACTTTTAAAAAACAAATGTTAAAAAACTGTTTTAAGATGTAATTGGGGGAAAATAAAATATATCAAAAAAATTAAAGAAGAAATTACTAATGGTGGCATAGTATATATTACCTCAAATTTCTTTCAGGACCTTGGAATGTAGTTTCTCTAAACTTGGTGACAAGTGACTGGGTATCAATCTGAGTACTCTTTACTTACCCTGGGTTTCAATTTCTTATTAGTGATTTTTGTTCTATCTTTTCTAGCACAAATTCACTTCTCTTCACAGAGAAAACAGAAAGGAAATAAAATGTGAGTAGTTCTGCCCTCTATTTTCATTGTATCCTATGTCTCTGATAGTGCTATTCCCATCTTTGACCCACAGTACAGCTTTTAAAAACACTACTGTTTTAATTTTGTTCCATAAAATCTTTCTCTGATGCATCATGGTGATGCCCATTAGTTCGTTTGTGATTTGTTTCTATGAACTCTTTCCTCCTTCTGTCCAAGAATACATTCCACAGTGTATCTCCTTATATAATGGCATTCCATTCCACCTCTCTCCCAGCCCTTTTAAAAAATGTATTATGGCCCTTTTGAATAAGGTATGACCTTTTAGAGTCCTATTTCAGTTCTATGTCCCATCCTATCAAGTCATAGTGCCTATGTTGTCAAATCTGTCTCCTTGAACTAGGATCTCTGTTCATTTTGATAATACATACCTATACTAGGAATCAATCAAATGAAATAATGCATATAAACATCTCTGTAAACATTAAAGTGATATGTAAATTTAAGCTATTATACATTCTTATATAAACATCTCAGGTCAAGGGTTTTTTTTTTCCCATATTGTAGCAACAATCTGGCTAGCAGCTGCTGTGGGGGTGAAAAACCAACACAAGTCCAACAACAAGAACACTGCCAGCACAGGTTCTTTTGATCTGCTTTACTAAGGAAAAGCAACGTTAAGGGGTTAACAATTTTACTTTAATCCAGCATACAGACATCATTCATTTAGTTCAGGGGAAAAAACCAGCACCCTGAACTTCAGAGGAAACACAAACAAATTACAAACATCAACAGACAGATCTTGTCTGTTTCAAATCCCAATACATAGTTACCAGAGTTTAACAAAGTCCCAGCATGCCGGTTTAAAAGCTGGAAGGCTCTTAGCTACAGCTGCCTGGAGTCTCCACATCAGCACACCACCAAGAGTGAGAGCCCTAAGCAAATGGCTCTGTCTTCCTTTTTTATACAGTTTCAGACGTTATCAAACGTCATATGAGCAACCGACCGGAACTTAGGCTCCGATGATCGGCTCTGGAGTTAGCACCTCCCTTTAGGACTCTGGGAGCTTCATACCCACATAGGCTTAGCACCTAGTAATTAGGGGTTTGGGGCAAACTTAGGAGCAAAGATCTAACCAGGCCTCCCTTAGTTAGCCCCACCTGGGGCCCCACCTTAGTTACCAATTCACACCCACATAGGTTTAGCACCTAACAGGGGTTTGGGCCTGGGACTTAGCACCTAGTAAGACTCAATTAAAGACACTTAATCATTTTAAAACAGTAAGAAAGTCCCAACTTAATTGATGTTACAATATCTACAGTAGATTGGTAGATAGATGTAAACAGTTTTCCCCTCTCCCTATCTTTTGAGTTTGAAGCTCCTTTGATTAAAGTTTTAGGACATGTGTGCATGTGCGCACGTTTGCAAGTATAAAATAATCATGTTACTGTTAGGAACATTCCATCCTGGGCCAAGAGTCCACCATTCCTATATTTCAATTTGTGCTCCAGAAATCCAAATTCTCTTCTCAAATACCAATTTCTAAACCACCCATTCCACATATCTCTTTCAAAGTATTTGCCTTTTAACAGCAGCAGTGATGAAAATACCACCTATGCCCTTAAGGTCTTGATTTTCTTGCCTATGATTTCACAGTATTTGTCAATGGATTCTAGATCCCTTCCTGCAGTATTGGTTGTCCCAAAATAAACTGCAAGAACTGGGTAACAGTTATAAGGTTGGACAAATGTTAGCAGATTTTCCTTGTGTCTCAGATATGTGCAACCAGAAAGATAACTGACTTTGCTTATGCTAACGAAGTTAATCACCACTTCTCATCTCTTCTACTATTAGATGATCTACCTCTCTCCTAAACGAAAAAAATCTCTATTTCCTTATTATGAGTTAAATCCTGTCTCCCTATAACTTCTCATCATAGGTTTGATTTTTCCCTTTGGGGGCCAAGCAGAATACGTGTCTCTATTGGTATATGACAATCCCTCAAACAGTGTGAAAATCACCTAACCCTCTGAATAAAACAAAAGTCTTTTCTTCATCTGTCTAAATATCACTGAATCCTTCAAATGAGTCTCAATGATACAGTTTTCAGAAACTTTAAAATCCTTGTGACCCTCTCCTGGACACACCCAAATCTATCAATGGCCATTCTAAAATGCAACATTTATTTAGTTCATCTAAATTCAGCCTAATAAATGGACTCAAATTTTCTACATTATCTACTTTAGTGCTATTTATTCGGTTCCAGCCTGAACTGCACAATGCTTCAAATGTTTCAATGTGCATA
This sequence comes from Trichosurus vulpecula, assembly GCF_011100635.1. Lineage (NCBI taxonomy): Eukaryota > Metazoa > Chordata > Mammalia > Diprotodontia > Phalangeridae > Trichosurus > Trichosurus vulpecula. The sequence goes on along the minus strand of NC_050573.1, from coordinate 438,925,675 downwards.
ACTCATGAAAAAAGAATTTAAATAATCCTGGGGTCATTATTCTTCTCTGAATTCAAAACTATTTTTTAAACTACATTTTTAGTATATCTAGGATTACAAATACTAGATTATATAAAATCATGTTAATTTAAATTAAATTTTAAAATTTGTTTTGTGTTTTTTTTAAAAACCCCATATTACTTAGGTACTTCCTTTAATACTTCAGGCCATCTGTAATTTTATCAGTGTGGTTTTTCTGTCCACTGACACAGACTTCAATTCTGTAAGGAGGTAGTTAGTAGACAGTCTTTGTAAAGTACAGCTGAAAATTTCATTACTTTGCACAACAACCTGGTGATGAGCCTCCTTGAACTTTGCAGGGCTGCTCTATGTACCACAAACAAGCGGTACATAGAGAGACTTTTAGCCAAATCCTTCTAATTTGGTAGGGCCTGGCAATGCTTGCCTTCCACTAGCAGAGTTTAAGAATCCCAAATCACCTCCATGAAATGATGAGATACAAGGGCTGGGCTTAAGTAGAACGATACTGAATACTATAAAACAGGCCTGCACAATCTACAATCCATGGTCCACTTACAGCCCACAGGCACGTCAAAGGATTTTGGGTGGCCCTCAAAAAATGTAGAGGATGTTTTCCTCTACATTTTTCACTGGATCCTTTGACAGGTCTCAAGCAGCCCAGGGGCCTGCTATAAAAGATACATATACTGTCTTTTCTCACAAAATGCCTTCTATTTTTAAAAAGTAAATATTTTCTCACTAAAGTGAGCAATGGAACAATAGAAACAAAAGAGAAACTTTTTGAACAAACACTTTAAGGTTACAAAAATCATATCATTTTGTCCTTTCAATAGGTGATATCATTTTACAGATGAGGAAACTGAGGTAAACATGTTAACTTTACTAGGCTCACACAGCTAATATGAGTCTAAGGCTGTATTTGAACTCAGGTCTTCCTGAATCCAAGTCCAACATTCTTTCTACTGTGCTACCAGGCTCTTGAAGAATGCACTTTATTTTATTAAAGAAAGTAACAACTTATATGAATGATTTTAATATGTTTAAATTTGGCAACATTTTCAAATAAATTTATTTGCAATTTTTATGAAAAGAGTTTCATTGTGCTATTATAAGGATACATACCTTGTCATTACTGATTCTTTCAGTTCTCTAAAGATACCATACAGTTTATTATTTTTATGAGCTAAATATGCATGCTCTCCTACAGGTCTCTTATATGTGAAGTCTGTGGTATCATGTAGTATATCACCCCTATTCAATTCTATTTATCACTGTCCTTGGTTGTAGTCCTGCCTGTGGTTTGGTTTATCGAACAATAATTTTGTCCCAATTAACTTGAATGTTTATTTTTCCTCGGAGACATTTATATCAACTGTTTAAGTAAAAGCTGAATGTTCACTTCATTCCTATTGAGTACCTATTTTTAATCCCTTTCTATGAAAAATTAAGCTAAGCACGGAAATGTATTTTGCTTAATTTGTCTTTCACTAATCCGTATGCCTATTATTCATTTTGTACACGCTTTCAGATGCATTCCCTAAGGGTCTCATTAACCAAAGGCAACCATGAGAAAGCTAGTTTGACCATACATTACTAAGTAGACTTGCACCACCCCTTGAAGAATACTAACAAAGCAAAATTTCATCCATTTGATAAGCACTTATTAAGTATGTACAGGCCACACAACACTATACCAGGCACCCAGGGTCTTTTACAAAAGAAGAAAGTTCCTCCCCTGAGGCTAAGTGTAGTCTCAATTCTATAGAAAACACTTAAGAAAGTAACTATCCAGAGTAGAAGGCAAATGAGGAAAAGCAACAAGAAGCTTATTAATCTTTAGCAAGGTCTTGAAGACCTAGGTTTGATAGAAGAGAACACTCTAGGTAAGGAGAAGAGCATCAACAGAAAAGAGCAAATAAGTCATAATCACTGTACGTCTTCAAGCTGAGCAGAGCTGACTACTTTGGGCAGCGTTCTAGACAGGATTTATGCTTTAAGTGGACTACATGACCTCGGAAGTGTCTTACAACTATGAGTCTATGAAAGGGAATATATTGGGAAATAACTCACAATGAGGTCCAAAAGAAATAAGAAAAAGGGAAAAGGGGGGAGGGGTTACTGTTGAAAGAGGCAGAGAATGCGAAGATGACTTTAGGTTTGATCACAACAACATCATAAAGACAAACAACTTTGAAAGACTTAAGAATTCTGATCAATGCAATAACCAACTCAGAGGACCCAGGATGAAACATGCTACATACCTCCTAACACAGATGTGATGTATGATTTAGGGTACAGAAGGGGGTCATTTTTTTAGACATGACCAACATGTAATTGTTTTTTCTTGAGTATGCATATTTGTTAAAAAGGAAAAAAAAATCATTTTTAATGAGAGGGTAGCAGGAGGAAGAAAAGTAGATTCTGCTAAATAGTTTTTAACCTAAAGAAACTAAAGTCTTTAAGAAAAGATAGTTAAACATGTCTCTTCCCTCATGGCAAAAAGCTGGGAGTCAACTGGAACAGAATACTGTATACACTGGCTGACAAGATTTCTGTCATGTTTGGTTTTTACTTTATTTTTTTCTTTGTGACAAAAAAAAGACTATAGAAAATGAACTGATATAAAGACCAAGGCATTAATAAAATGAATTTTCAAAAGAAAAAGGTTTTGTCAAACAGGTAATATGATGTCTCCGTAAATTTCTTGAGAAATTTAGTGCAAATGCTAAGAAATTTTAGTGACTAATTTTGGCACTGCAGAAAAGATGGAACATGTATTTTTGGCAGAGAGATGTGTATGAGGAAGTGATTATGGGTGTGAAACATATTAAGTACAGGCTTATATCAAAAACCACTCCTGTATGCCATTGTCCATTCCTTCTTTCCAGTGCAGTACAGATCCCAGATCTAGGGAAATTTGCTCAAGATTCAACCGCCAGCTTAGCCACAGCCCTTCAGGAGCAAAAGCCTGCCAGTGACTGCATCCCAAAAGCCTGGTTAGTTGTTGTCCTTCATTCTTTAAGAGGACCAAAATGACATCACTATGTTGAGGTCAAGGCACATTGTGTCCAACTGTGTGGCTGATCAGACCAAAATGAGCTCAGAAGGCTCTACTACAGCTTAGGCACAAATAGTCCATATGAACATTTGGAGTGGAGATGTCTCTAAATTTATGCAGTTCGCATATCTTTTGAGCTACTGCAATTCTGTTTTGCTTGTAATGCACAAGCCTTTTTAAGGTGGGCACACCATGCTGGATGGTCCTGTGTCAGTGTCTCCCATGTCTCACAACTGATTCCAAAGTTCTTTATAGAGAGACCTTGAGAGTGTCCTTGTATCACTTCTACTGACCCCCGGAGTGCTTGCCTTGTATGAATTCTCCATAAAATAGTCTTTCAGGCAAATATATTTTTGGCATTTGAACAATGTGACCAGCCCATTGGAGCTGTGCTCTCTGCAGGAGAGTTTGAATGCTTAGCAGTTCAGTTCAAGAAAGGACCTCAGTGTCCAGTACCTTAGCTTGCTAGGTGATCTTTAGAATCTTCCTAAGACAATTCAAATGGAAACAATTCAGTTTCCTGCCATGGTATTGTTAAGACTGTCCAGATTTCACAGGCATACAATGATGAGGTCAGCCCAATGGCTCTGTAGCCCTTTAGTTTAGTAGGCAGCCTATTACCTCTTCTTTCCCACACTTTCTTTCAGAGTCTCTCAAACAGTGAACTAGCTCTGACAATGCATGTGTCAACTTCATCATCTATGTGGACATCCCCAGGAAGTATACTGCCAAGGTATGTGAACTTATCCAGAGTATTCAAAATTTCTCATTTGCTATAACTGATGGCTCCACATATGGATGGTGTGGTGTTGGCTGAGGGAAAACCTATTTTCTTGGGTGTTAACTGTTAGGCCAAAATTAGCACAAGCAGTGAGAATCAATCCATACTTTGCTGCATCTCAGCCTCAGAGTGCAGTCATCTGTGAACAAAAAAATCACACACCAGCTCTCCTTCCACTTTAGTCTTGGCTTGTAACCTTTTCAAGTTAAATAATTTACCATCAGTAGCTGACCCTGATGCCATTTTCATGCTTGTTGAAGATGTCTGACAACACTGCTGAAAGCATCATGCATGGGAGCAAGCACACAGCCCTGCTTTACTCCACTGGTGACTGGAAAAGTGCAAGAGCATTGTCCATTAACCAGAACCTGGGCAAGCACGCCATCATGAAATTGATGTACGCTACTGATGAACTTCTCTGGGAAAACAAATTTTGCCATAATTTCCCATGAGCTCTCACAATTAACAGTATCAAAGACCTTGGTCAGATTGACGAATGTTGTGTACAGACCTCTGACTACCCTACCGGAAAAAAGAAGGAAGAGAATATGTTTCCAAGATCACTGGCTCAAGAGATGCAGCCCAGGGTGACCCAACCTACAAATCTGAGTTTAATCATGCAAGACAAAAGATGTACGTTCAATAATAAAGAAGAGTTTGAAATATTTTTAGAAAGAAAACCAGAATTGAGATTATTTGCTTCTCAAGCACCTCAAATAACAGAAAAGCAGGAGGAGTGAAGAAAAGCAGATCACAACAGCAACTGGTAAGAGAGAGACCAGTAAGAGACTTCTAAATATTCACAAGGACTCAGAGGTTAAGGTGGAAATCTAATAAAGGTAAAAACAGTGAAGAGATGGACAGGAGGCATTATGGACACACCCTGCCTACAGGTGAGTGCTTCTTTTGTAGGACTACATTAGAAAGTGGGAGAGTAGGGGGGTGAGAGGGTAGAGAGGAGCAAACGATGACCCAGGGCCAAATCAAGGAGTAGCAATGAGGGAAAGTCCACCTCTCTGCTCTCAGAAGAGAAAAGCCTATGGGGGAGTAGGTGAGGAGAGGAAAAAGATTCAAAGAGGAGAAAGTGGGAAGGGGTTCCACTGATGAATGCTTTTATAGGTCAAGGGAGGTGAGAACCTTACAATGGATGAAGCCAGGGGATTTGGTGCCTGAAAAGTATGCTTCTCCTGGGAGGGGAAAGGTAGAACCCCTGGAGACAACTCCCACCTGGAGGTTTAGGAGAACATGGAAACAGGAAGGAGCTTTCTAGGCAAACATAGGGGAAAAAAGTCAACAAGAAACGGCAAAAATTAGTGGGGAATGAGGAGGGACCCAATGGGGGCAATATGCTTTCTGACACTTGTAAAAATTGGCATTGTTCTGAGAGAAAGGGATGATGGAAAAGGGGAATTCATGTGGCTAAGCACTACAAGGCAGTGTTGGAAAGCACCTAGAGGGCAGAACCTAGAATGGATACCTAGAAAGTTTTGATTGTATAAAGAGAAAAAATAGAATCAGATGATTATAAGGGTCATAAATCAGAGAATTAGGGTATAAACATAAAAAGAAACTGAATAATGAAGAGAAATCAATTTTGAAAAGGGACACAAAGAGAAGAAATTAAAAACCTAATGAACAGGAGTAGCTGAAGGGGAGAAGGCAGGATGCAGGTGATTGAAAGGAAAAAAGAGGGGAAAGAAACATATAACCAGGTAAAAGCAGAGGAGAAGAACAAATAAAATCCTAAAGAGAAAAGAATAACAAAGAAGAAGGGGATCAGGGGAAAAAGGAAGAGGGTCAGTGGGAACAGGGTCACCTTAAAAAAAACCCATCAAAGTAAAATAACTGAAGGAATATTGTGTTAAAATTGTTCTGGTCCCCCTCCTTTCTAGTTGGTATAATTAGTATAGTAAGTTAGTTTATAAGTAGCCAGTATAAAGTAACAATAGCAAGAAGTCAGATTGAAAAGAACAGAAAAGTCACTTACAGACTGTCCCAGAGATCAAAGAAGCATAAGTTACTTGCAAACTGTATCATATATAAACTGAATCCTAAAAAAATCACATCCTGAGACTATATGCTAAGTCAGGGGAAGCCAGCTAGGCCTTGCTGTCAGCACCTGCTAACTGTCCTGGTCTGTAAGCCTCAGATAAGCTCCAGGCATCTGAAGTAACACTAGCCTAACACCAAATGTTGCTGATAACTTTGAGATGATGTTGGATATGTTAATGAATATATCATTGAAATCACAGGTCTGATTACCACACACTCCAAACCAAAGCATACATCCTAGGAAGTTTACTTACAAGAAGAAGAACACTTACAGAAATATCAATAGGAAATCTGGGAGTTTCTTAAGGCTATCTAAAAAAATTCTACATGGCAAAGATGAAACAATTCCCAAGCTTGCTAAACTCTCTCTTATGTAGCTTATGCTCCAATCAGCAAATCACGCCTCAGAGAATCTTGCTCCTAAGTATATTCTCCCTTACTATTCCTGTTCATCCATTCTCTTACCCTTTTGGCATTTGGAATTAGCCTAAGAGGGCACCAAGCAAGAGGTTTGTTTGGGTAGCAATCCCAAGACCAACACGAGCCAACTGGGAAGGCTAATGGTTAACAGAGTGGGCTTTTGATATCTCCACAAATGGAAGGCATCATATCATTGACCATGATGATGATGGTGTGAGGTAAATAAAATGTGAACATTCACAGGGAAGATATGTATAAATATATATCTATGCTGAGAAATGTTTAAAAATCAAGAAGTAGGGAAATAGGGAAGTGGAAAAATTCTGAGGCTGTGAGAGTCTGATGGCTCAGCCTCTGGGAAAGTTTACCCTGAAACTTTTTGTTCTTTCTTCTGGTTCTGGTTTAAAGATTTGCTCAGTAAGACTAGGGTCACTGTGACTTGCTTTCCTTTACTTTACTGTAAAAGTACTGTAGAAGAATGGTGAGGGTCTCCCCCTCCCCTTATCCTATTCTCCTTCTTTAGATTTATAGATGTCACCTCAGTTGTAAACATTAACTAAAGAAATGAGAATTCGAATTTCTGTGCCTCAATTTCCCAGTTCTTTGTCTAGCTTTCGTGCTCAGATTGTAAGCCCGCCTCCCAGTCAATAGTGAGAAAGGTCAGAAGTGGGCGGGAATTCTCTTGTTAGGTATAATTATTGGTGATCTGCCCCTTGTAAAGCACCTCCCTTGCTAGATCTGTTCTGGCAGGGGATGCCCTATTCTTGAGAATTGAATAAAATTTATTTCCGTTCCCACCCTGAGATGGCTCCTTATTAACTTTTTAATTGGTGAGGGTCTTTCATCTCACAGATGATGATGATGATGATGATGATGATGATGATGATGATGATGATGATGATGTCCAGATCTGATTTCTGATATAGGGAAATATTGGTGGACAAACTCCCTCCCCCATCAGTAAAGATCAGCAACCTCTACATCCATTCTGCTACTAATAGTTTTATAATTGCCTCGGGCACTGAGAGCTTAAGTGACTTGTCACATGGTCAAAAACTAGTACTGTCAGACTTGAATCTGAGTATTCCTGATTCCTAGGCCTGAACTTTAGCCACACCATTCTGCCTCTCATAAACATTATATGGACATAAAACAAAATACCAATGGCACAAAATACTACTCCCCCACCAGAAAAAAGGTTGCAAAGACCCGAGTTATTAGTCACAGAATGTCTGTTCCTTAGAGTCTAAGTATTTATTTAAAAGTAGCTATTCCATTTTCCATTGCTGAATGAAAAATTATTGATTTTTTTCTAGCTGTCCATGGAGAAAGGTGATGACCTGACATCCTCCAAAACAGAAACATCCAACATAAACCAAAGTATTCACAGTAGTACTTTTTACAGTAGCAAAAGGTCAGAAACAAAATAAACACTCATCAATTAGGGAATATGGCGTATTAGAATATAGTAGGATGACCTACATGAGGAACTCAGAAGAAGATGAGAAGATCTGTATGAAATGATGCAGAGAAATATAGAGAACTAAAATAACAATATGCCCAATAAGTACAACAATAAAAATTTAAAAGTAATTAAAAGTATGCAAAACTCTAAGTAACTGAAAAACCAACTAATGTTCCCAAAGAACAGGGAATGAACCATACTTGTTCTTCTCAGCAGGAAGGCTGAAAAAGAGAAAACACTAATCATTGGTAGATGTTACGATATTATTTTTAATTAAACTATTTTTCTTCAATCCAGGAACAGGTTCAAATTTGTTTTTTGGCATTTCAAGTATATCCAGAAACGACTGTGTAATATTTTTAAAAAGGCATCAGTAAAACTTATTTTTCTAAAAAAAAATTAAAGCAATATTAAAACTTCAGCTATCATCATTATTATTAGACAGCAGAAGTCAGATTCTTATGTTTTATTGGTCAGATCTGTAACCTTCCTCCACAGGTTCTGCTCAACAATATCTCTGTAAATTATGGTCTTACAGCATTACCTAGGTCACTAAGAAAGGACTTCTCTATGGTGACCTAGATAGTATTGACAGAGGCTGGTTTGGAACTCAGGTCTTTCCGGATTTCATGGCTGGTTCTCTGTCCATTATGCCAAGTTGCCTCACTCTTACACAATAAAACCAGAATCTCTAATTGCTGCCTTAGTATAAAGTTGCCTGCCTACTTACAAGAGGCAAATATAAGCTTGCGCCAAGAGCCTAGGATGAAAGAAATGCTTTAAATTCATTTTACTACTACTTCAAGTACCTTCATTGGATAAGTAAAAAAAAAGTGTCTATAAATACACACACACACACACACACACACACTTATTTACAAGAATGATAGATTATATTCAGGGATTGGCCCTAAAAATTGCTTAGAAGTCACATTTTCAGGTCAATAAATCAGGACCTTTTAGTTGAACTATCAATTTCCCTTCACTCCACTGATATTTCTTTCATCTCTTAGATCTCAAAAATTGCTGTAAAATCTCTTATTTCATTGTAATTTATGACATAATTCATCCCAGTCTGGTGTTTCATCAATTTAACAGTTCTAATTGCCTTATTATCTGCTCCGGTGCAGTAGTAAAGCCTCTGAACGTTTAATTTACCTTACCAACAGGAAAATGCTATATATCTCAACCTTAAGAATATTACTTCTACCTCTTTGGTGAGCAGTGGCATGAAGAACTTAAGCTCTCTAGAAAGCCAATATCATCTATCACTATTTAACTGTTTGTCAATGTCTATGCCTGTCTCAACTCACATTTAATGGAGCTTTTTATTGTTGTTTTCCATCGTAAAGTTTTGAAGACATTTAAATGTCATTAATTCCCCTTTGAGTTTACTGACATGTATATTAGAATCTTCCTATTTGTGGAAACTCTTTGCCCCAAGTTTATACTGTTTGCAAAAAAAGACACAAGGAAAATACACAAATCTAAATTCTAATTACGGAAATACTAGCCTGTGAATGGTTACATGTTTTGGTGTTGAAGGAGTTCTAATTTTATACTAATAAGTCTACCATTTGTGCACATGCATTCTAGGACTTCTGAATAGTCTTAAATAAAGAACAAAAGCAAAGGTTTTCCTTTCTAGCTCTTTTACTAGGTGACTCAGGGAAAGAATACAGAAGCAACAAAAACCACCATAGCAGTGCTGATGGCTCTGTAGTATTCTCTAATATCAACAATTCACAGTTATATAGCACCATGATCTCCTAACAACAACCCCATGAGATAGACAACAGAAGCATTATCTCCATTTTATAAATCAGCAGACACTGAAAGGTTAAGGAGGTTGTTTATGATCATATAGTAAATAATGTCTGAGGTAGGATTTGACCCAGATCTTCTGACTCCAAGTCTAGCATCCTAGCAATTACAACACAATACCTCACATAGGCTAAAAAGCTAATCTGATGTAAATTTAATTTCAAAGCCAAAAGATAATATAATTCTTTCCTTTCAAATGTTTCCTTTCTTACAGTTTCTTCCCTTACTCCAGGTACTTTTTCCCATTGAAATTACAGGCAAAGGTTCTTGGGGGCTTTAAGAGATGAAGCATGAGGGGGGTGGAGCCAAGATGGCAGCTGGTAAGCAGGAACTCGTGTGAGCTCCATACGGAGTCCCTCCAAAAACCTATAAAAAATGGCTCTGAACCAATTCTAGAACGGCAGAACCCACAAAACAGCAGAGGGAAGCAGGGCTCCAGCCCAGGACAGCCTGGATGGTCTCTGGGTGAGGTCTATCCCACACGGAGCTGGGAGCTGAGAGCTGGGAACAGAGTGGAGCAGAACCCAGCCTGAATGGCATGGACCATCCAGACCAGAAGCCGGGCGGAGGGGGCCCTAGCGCCCTGAATCAGTGTTACTTCCAGCCCCAGGCCCACCAGGTGGGAGAATTAAGTGGCGGATCAGAGCAGGAGTGCAACAGCCTGATGAAGATCTAAGCCCAGTCCGGGTTGGGGGTTGGGGAAGGAGCAGTGCTGGTGTGGCAGAGCTGGCACCTCCCCCCCAAACGTGGAACATAGAACTCTCTAGTCTACAAGCAGTCATACCCCACTGAAAAACTCAAAGGTCAAGTTAGTTGGCTGGGAATATGGCCAGGCAGCGAAAACGCACTGAGATTCAGTCCCAGACTTTGCATTCTTTCTTTGCTGACAAGGAAGACCAAAACATACAGACAGAAGAAGTCAATAAAGTGCAAGAGCCTACACCAAAAGCCTCCAAGAAAAACATGAACTGGTCCCAGGCCATGGAAGAGCTCAAAAAGGATTTGGAAAAGCAAATTAGAGAAGTAGAGGAAAAACTGGGAAGAGAAATGAGAAGGATGTAAGAAAACCATGAAAAACAAGTCAATGACTTGCTAAAGGAGACCCAAAAAAATACTGAAAAACACACTGAAGAAAACAACACCTTAAAAAACAGACTAACTCAAATGGCAAAAGAGCTCCAAAAAGCCAATGAGGAGAAGAATGCCTTGGAAGGCAGAATTAGCCAAATGGAAAAGGAGGTCCAAAAGACCACTGAAGAAAATACTAATTTAAAAATTAGATTGGAGCAAGTGGAAGCTAGTGATTTTATGAGAAATCAAGATATTATAAAACAGAACCAAAGGAATGAAAAAATGGAAGATAATGTGAAATATCTCATTGGAAAAACCACTGACCTGGAAAATAGATCCAGGAGAGATAATTTAAAAATTATTGGACTACCTGAAAGCCATGATCAAAAAAAGAGCCTAGATATCATCTTTCAAGAAATTATCAAGGAGAACTGCCCTGATATTCTAGAGCCACAGGGCAAAATAGAAATTGAAAGAATCCATCGATCGCCTCCTCAAATAGATCCCAAAAAGAAATCTCCCAGGAATATTGTCGCCAAATTCCAGAGCTCCCAGATCAAGGAGAAAATACTGCAAGCAGCCAGAAAGAAACAATTTGAGTATTGTGGAAACCCAATCAGAATAACCCAAGATCTGGCAGCCTCTACATTAAGATATCAAAGGACTTGGAATACGATATTCCAGAGGTCAATGGAGCTAGGATTAAAACCTAGAATCACCTACCCAGCAAAACTGAGTGTCATGCTCCAAGGCAAAATACGGATTTTCAATAAAATAGAGGACTTTCAAGCTTTCTCAGTGAAAAGACCAGAACTGAATAGAAAATTTGACTTTCAAACACAAGAATCAAGAGAAGCATGAAAATGTAATCAAGAAAAAGAACAAGAAAAAGAAATTGCAAGGGACTTACTAAAGGTGAACTGTTTTGTTGACATTCCTACATGGAAAGACGATGTGTATGATTCATGAGACCTCAGTATTAGGGTAGCTGAAGGGAATATGCATACATATATGTTTATGTATATATATGGATGAATGTGTATGTATGTATATATCTATGTGTGTATGTATGTGTGTGTGTGTGTGTGTGTGTATATATATATATATATATATGTAGAGAGAGAGAGAGAGAGAGGGAGAGAGCGGACACAATTAAGGGATGAGAGAGGAACATACTGAGAGAGGGAGATAAGGAGAGACAGAATGGGATGGATTATCTCCCATAAAGGTGGCAAGAGGAAGCAGTTCTGTGGGAGGAGGGGAGAGGGCGGATGAGGGGGGAATGAGTGAACATTGCTCTCATCAGAGTTGGCCTAAGGAGGGAATACCATACATACCCAATTGGGAATCTTAACCCACAGGAAAGAAGAGGGAAGAAGATAAAAAAAAAAATGGGGGGATGATGGATGGGAGGGCAGATGGGGGTGGAGGTAGTCAAAAACAAAAGGGGACAGGGTCAAGGGAGAAAATTCAATAAAGGGGGATGGGTTGGGAAGGAGCAAAATATAGTTAGTCTTTCACAACATGAGTATTGTGGAAGGGTTATACATAATGATACACATGTGGCCTATGTTAAATTGCTTGACTTCTTAGGGAGGAGTAGGTGGGAAGGGAAGAGGGGAGAGAATTTGGAACTCAAAGTTTTAAAAACAGATGTTCAAAAACAAACAAAAATGTTTTTGCATGCAACAAGAAAGTAAGATACACAGGCAATGGGGCGTAAAAATTTATCTTGCCCTAAAAGAAAGGAAGGGAAAAGGGGATGGGAGGGGAGTGGGGTGACAGAGGGGAGCGCTGACTGGGGAACAGGGCAACCAGAGTATACGCCATCTTGGAGTGGGGGGGAGGAAATGGGGAGAAAATTTGTAATTCACACTTGTGAAAATCAATGCTGAAAACTAAATATGTTAAATAAATTAAAAAAAAATAAAAAAAAAATAAGAAAAAAAAAGAGATGAAGCATGAAGTGGGAAAAGCACTCGATTTGGAGTCAGAGGGCATGGATTCGAATTCTGCCTTTAGTATTTACTATCTGCATAAGGAGGGCAAGCAATGTTCCTCAGACCTCAATTTCCTAATCTTGACAATGGGGGGGGGATGTGTGTGTGTATGTGTGGGTGTGTTAAATGACCTCTAAGGGCCCTTACTGCTCTGAATCCATTATCTTAAAATGTTTCAAAACTAGAAGCAAAGTGATCTATACTGGTACAACATTAAAACAAAAACATGCCAAAAATCATTTACAAATAAGTTAAGTGGTCAAAGAATAGGTACAGGTATCAAATGAAGAACTGCAACTCCAAATCACAAATAACAAAATAAATACAGATCCACTTACCCAACCAACTGGCCAAGAAAACAAAAGATGGGAAAAGACAATGCTGGAGGTCAATGATAAAAAAAGACATATATGGCTACATGATACGTAGTAGCAAAGAACTAGAAACAAAGTACATGTCCTTCTACTATGGAATGGCTAAAGAAGTTAGGATGCATAAATGTAAGAATTAATGAATATGAAGAAAAAGAATGGAAAGATTTATATGAAAAGTGAATTAAGACCAGGAAAAAAATACAGAAAATTACTACAATCATGTAAATAGAACAACAAAACAAATGAAATGGAATGCTTTGAAATTATAATGACCAAGCTTAGCACCAAAGAAAGATTTATGAGATGGAACCGTCTTCCTTTCTTTGCAGTGTGGGAAGATTATAGAGTGCTTAACTACATATAATGAGAGACATTCAACATGTTTTGCTGAACTGTTTGTTCTCTTTTTCGCTGTTATAAACGATAGCTCTCTCAGGGAGAAGGATTCATTAGAAAATCAATGCAAAAACAAAAGGTATCAATAAAACTGATTTTTTAAAAAATTCCTACACTGTAACTTTCAACACAGTGCACTATCTTTTATGTTGAAAATTATCTTTGCCTCCAAGAAATAGATTTAATCAAAGAAACTTCTGCCATCAGCTGGGTGAGGGTAGAAAGATCAAACATTTCTCTGCCTCTACCAAGCAGACTCTTTTCCTCTCTTTCCTATTTACCTTCTCTCTTCTACATTGTTAGAACCTAAGCAATTGAATTCCCAAGTGGGTAGAGGAGGCAGAAACTCTTGAATAAGCCAATTTTTAGTTTCGAAAATGCCACAAAGTCGTCTGAATGTCTCAAGAATGAGTTGAGACCCCCTATTTGTCTTGCCTGCTTTCACCTGCCACTCATTGCTAATGACTACTCTCTACTATGTTGATCTCTGATGTTCCCAACAGAGAACTGAGTTGCTTCCAGCTGTTGATGATCCTTCCCTAAGTAATGTTCACCATCTCCAAGATGTTACTTTCTCTTTACGTCCAGCAGGGTCTCCACAGATCAAGACAAAAGAGTCTTCAACATCTGGCAACAGTTACATACCTTTCCCTGCAGTGCAAAAAGACAACAGATTCCATCTCATTGAGAGGTTTCCTTTTGTCATAGCTCCAGTCAATCTCTGAACACAGAGACTTACTGGAGCCCGGTATCAGTGCTACCACCCAGCTTCCTGAGTTCCTATTATGTTCTATATTCAGATATGATTAACTGAAACACCATCATCCTTTCTACTTTTTAACATTTAGGAGGTAGGGGATGAATTTCCCAAGAATGCTGTCCCACTGACCAACAATGCACCTCATTTCTGCCTTTTTAATTCTCTCCCTAAGCACTTGGGTAGGATTATTCAAATCATGAATTAATGCAAAGTGCCTAAATTTAGACCCCCAAAGGATGTCAGTTCAAATACAAGCTCTGATATTGTTCCCCCTGACATTATCAAATTTGCAGATAACACAAAGCAGGGAGACACAACTACCTAGTTGATAGATAACAGAGTCAGAATCTGAAAAAGATCTTAACAAGCAAACACACTGGGCTAAATCTAGTAAGATTATATTTATAGGAACAAATACAAAGTCTTGTACCTGGGTTCGAAAAATCAGCTTCACAAGAACAAATGAAGAAATGTCTAGATCACAATTTATCTGAAAAACTGTGGTTTTAAGGGATTGCAAGCTCAATGACTCAATAATTCATTATGGTAGCCAAAAAAACTAATGTGATCTTGGGCAGCTGAGAGAGAGAATTAGTATTCAGAATGAGAGAGGTGATAGCCAATCTGTCAACCATCCTAGTCAAAGCATATGTGGAATAGTGTGATCTGTTTGTAGCAGTAAATTTTAGGCAGAACACCAATAAGCTTAAGATTGTTTTGGAAGGGGGTGACCAGGATGATTAAAATCAAATCAAATGAGGACTGACTGAAAGAACTGGAGGTAGGGGGAGAATAGGATTCTAATATAGAATTCCAGTCTTGGTAAGTATTCAGTAGGTGCTAATTTTGTACAGCCTGTATTGATGTATTATGTTGTCCCTGCCATTTACTTGCATAGTCTACCATTACTAAGTATGGACCCCTTAAGGATAACATTTCTGTAGTTTTTGGTGACAATGACTTGGTCCTCAATTGCTATCATAATTCACACTATTTCCACAAAGAGATGACTCAGCCATTTGTTCAATACTTGATCGTTGACATATTGTTGGCTGAATGCATATGGATATGATCTATGAAGGGCCTTTTTATGTCACTCTTGAATCTTAGTTGTTTAATAGACTATATCCTAAATCAAGTCTTTTTAAAAATGTTGTATTTGATGAAGCCAACAGTGTGTACCTGTTGTCAGCTTTTATTATTGCTTGATGTCATTCTGAAATCATTTTTGTAGGTTTTGGACCTGTTTGTAATATGCTCTAAAAATTTTTAATCAATTTTCTCCATCCTTTTTGTCATGTAAGCATTAATATTACTATAGTTTCTTTAGATTGATAAGGAATAGCTAAACAAATTATAAATTAATCCAATGGAATATTGCTATGTTATAAGGGAAGAAAAACACAATACAAAGAAGCATGGAAAGACCTATATGAACTGATGCAAAGTAAGCAGAGCCAAGAAAATAGTATACACAGAAATTGCCACAATGTAAATAACCACCACCAAAAACAATTATAACAGAATAATGTGGAAATATAAAGAACAAGCTATTATATTCATGTATCACAAGCTATTTAAGGTAGTCTCCCACTGAATGGCATCTACCCTGTTTCCAGTTCTTTGCTGCTATAAGAAGCTCTAACATAAATATTCTGCTGTATGTGGGACTTTTATTTCTATCTATAAAGTAATTCTTTGGTAGTTTGGTGTGGCACTGAATAAGTAAATTAATTTAGATAGTATTGTCATTTTAAGGGGCAACTAGCTGGCACAGTAGATAGAGCACTGGGCCTGGAGTCAGGAAGACCTAAGTTCAAATCAGACACTTACTAGCTGCCGTGTGACCCCAAGCAAGTCACTTAACCCTGTTTGGCTCAGTTCCTCATTTCTAAAATGCTCTGAAGAAGGAAATGACAAACCACTCCTAATAGCTTTGCCAAGAAAACCCCAAATAGGGCCACAAGTCAGACACAGAAAAACAACTAAAACAACAACATTGTCATTATATTGTATTGGCTTAATGAGCAATGAATATTTCCCCAATTATTTAGATTTACTTTTATTTACATGAAATGTTTTGTAATTGACCCCACATTTGGGGTTTTCTTGGCAAAGATACTAGACTGGTTTGCCATTTCCTTCTCCAGCTCATTTGACATACAAGGAACTAAGACAAACAGGGTTAAGCCACTTGCCCAGGGTCACACAGCCAGTAAGTGCCTAAGGCCAGATCTGAACTCATGAAAAGGAGTCTTGCAGACTCCAGGCCCCACACTCCATCCACTGCACCATCTAGTGGCCAGCAAAGTAAGTATTCTACAAGTATTAATACACTCCTTTTACAAAGGAAGAAAAAGAGGCTTAGAGGAGTTAAATGATATACCCATCTTCTTATAACTAATAATGTTGTTGCTGCTGTTGTTGTTTGTCCTTCATTCTAGGAGAGGACCACAACATCAGGAAGATGATGTCATGACTTGCAAGTGAATTGGATTTAAGTGAGGCAGGGCTGTACAAAGTCACCAGCATCACTCCCTCCTCCAGAGACATCTTGATCCAAATCAGGATGACTAGAGATAGCCCCCAGATGCAGTGTTAAGCTAAGGTTTTTCCCAGGTCTCACTTTGTCCGAGGCAAGGCCCATTCGGTGATTAAGGTTAGGTAAGAAATGAGGCCAAAAAATGGTCTCTGTTACTTAGGCCAAAAAATAAAAATATCAGTCTGGGAAACAATTGCTATTTATACTCAATCTGAGCCATCAAAATACAAACAAGGACCAAGTAAGGTGGGGCTGGGACCTATTGACGGCCAATCAGTGAGAGCCAGAGTAATTTGGGTTTAAGGCATGGTCCTTAAAAAAAAAAAAAATCTTAGCCTGTAAACTTCCAGATAGCTTGTGAGGTTTCAGCAATCAAAACTTATATTCCTTTGAACAGAGAGCACCCACAGTAAGGATATGATTCCCCATGTGGACAGAGGGAGAGGAAGGAGGGAAGGAGGGAAGGAAGGAAGGAAGAAAGGAAGGAAGGAAAGTAGTAAGGAAGGAAGATTCCAGCTACTAGAGTAAGAACTCACTATATGACCAAAAAAAATGCTAGGAAAATTGGGCAGCATATTATCAACACCTCATACCATATATCAAGATAAATTCCAAATGCATATACACACACACACACACACACACACAGAGAGAGAGAGAGAGAGAGAGAGAGAGAGAGAGAGAGAGAGAGAGAGAGAGAGAGAGCGCGCTAATAAGGGTCAGAGGCAGAGTCCAAATGCAGATCATTCCTGATCCCGAGTCTAGGACTTTCCCACTATACTTTATTGCCTCAAATTGGTTAATTTCAACATATAGCCCAAATTCCAAACAAAACATATTGCTTTTTTTTATTTTATGACCCTTCTTAAACTTTATTAAAAATAAAGTTTATTCCCATTACTTCTAAATCTGTTCCTATTTCTGACTTTGATTTTTGTGGCACCACTATTCATCCTGTCTTTTATCTTCAAATATTTGGTTTTATCTTTGGAAATATGAATTAAATGAGAGGGAAAAATCAATTTGTTGATTCAACTTTTTTTAACATCTCTCACTTACATCCCTTCTTTACTTCTACCTTTCCTACCCTAGTTTATCCCCTTCAGTCACCTATACTATTGCAACAGTATCCTAACAAATGAGTCTTCCTTCTTCTAATCCATTTACCTTCCTATTGTTTCAATGAATCCTTCATACTATTGCCAAACTAATCTTCCTTACTGATAGATCTGGTCATATCACTCCTTTGCTCAAAAATCTTCAGTGCCTTCTTACTGCCTACAAAATACAATCTCTTATAATACTATATCTAGTATTTAAGATCCTTTACAATCTGGCACCATGTTACCTTTCTAACCATCTCTGGTCACTTCCCCATACACTCTGTCCTGAATGTTCTCTGCTTTCCCTACTTTCATAATTTTGCTCACACCATGCTCTATGCCCTGGAATATCTTCCTTCTCCTTCTTGATTTGATGAATTCCTACCCATCTTTTAAAACTCAATTCAAATCCTATTTCTTCCATTAAACCTTTTATCACATATATAATAACTTCTTCCCAAGGATTTCATGTAATAATGCACATTATTACAGTTATCTATGTTGGTCTTCTTTCCCCAATAAATTCCACAAGGGTCAGGTCTGTTTCTTCTATTTTATTTTTCCCTCAGAGTTTATTTAGTGCAGGGGGTTTATTATTAATATTGTTGTTGTTATCATTACTATTATTATTAGCAGGAGCTTTAATAAAGCTGGACTTAATACATATGTATTTGAATGAACTCAATCACAGATTAAATGTTTCATTTAATAAGGTGTTATTTAGCTAACATAGTTTCATTAAAATAGAAAGCAGGCCCTAAATTATTTCTCATTACCAATTTATTTAATGGGGAAAACCTGCACAATTTAAATAAAATTTTAAAATTCTAAATAAAAAGTTACAAATTACATAAAATATTTTTAAAGTAACTTCCTTGACAAGTCATGTTTAAAATTAAAACAACTGACACCACAGGAATACAAAATGAAAGATGTAATCATATACCAAAACAATTAAAAATGAAAGATTACTAGATTACGTAAGTACAAAACAAGAGTTTAAACTAACTGCAGAGTAGTTTCAAATCTACCAATTTAAAATTTTCTTCCAACTCACTACTACTTTTTAGCTAACAAGTCGCTATTGTTCAGTTGTTTTCAGTTGTGTCCAACTCTATGACCCCATTTGGGGTTTTCTTGGCAAAGATGTTGGAGTGGTTTGCCACTCCAGCTCCTTTGATAGATGAGAAAACTGAGGCAAACAGAACTAAGTGACTTGCCCAGGGTCACAGAGCTAGTGTCTGAGGGCAAATTTGAACTCGGGAAGATGAGTCTTCCTGACTCCAGGCCTGGAACTCTATCCACTGCACCACCTACCTGTCCCCAACAAGTCCCCACCTCAAATCCATTAAAAAACCTAACAGGGCAGTCAGTCAATCAAAAAGTGACTGTGTGGCCAAGAAAATACTAGGTCCTCAGATTTTAAAAGTTATTTTATTTAAAATAGTATTAAATTTCTTAAATTGAGATTTAAATAATGTGGAAAATATGAAGTAAATGAGAGCAAAAACAAAGATGGATTTGGCTTTTAAGTCAAATTTATTTAAATGACTCATCAAGAAGAGTTGATTTATATTGTTTTTCCCCACAAAATATAATTTTTTTCCTTGCTCAACATAAAAGCAAAAAATTTCTCACTCAGCAATTTGGAACTATGCCCAAAGAGCTGGTTGATCCAGCAGTATTAGTATTAGCTCTATCTCCTAAAGAGATGAAAAACGGGGGGTAAAGGACCTATTAGTACAAAAATATTTAGAGCAGTTCTTTTTGTAGTGGCAGAGAACTGGAAATTAAAGGGATACCCATCAATTGGAGAATGGCTGAACAAGTTTTGGTATATGATTGTAATACAGCAATACTGTATGATGATCAACTGTGAATGACTTAGCTATTCTCAGTAATACAATGATTCAAGACAATTCAAAAGGACTCATGATGAAAAATGCTATCCACCTCCAAGGAAAGAACTGATGGAGTCTGAAAGCAGATACAAAGCAGATTTCAGTCTTTTTTGTCCTTTTTTTTTCCTTTGGGTCTGTGTCTTCTTTCACTAATACTGTAATATGTTTTACATGATTGAACATGTATAACCTATATCAAATTGCTTACTGTCTCAGGGAGGCGGAAGGTGAGGCAGGGAGAGAGAAAATTTGCAACTCAAATTTTTTAAAAATAAACATTAAAAAATTGTCTTTACATGTAACTAGGGAAAATAAAATATTATTTAATACATATATTAAGAAAAAAAGGGAAAAATTTCTCACTCATATAGTGGTCATTCTCTTAGTATGCACTAAGAGAAAATATATGACAAGCTAGTAAGAGTTCAACAAGATTTTTTAAAATGAAATTTGTATTAATCACAATATCTATATACATTTTAAAATGGTGAAATGAGATTATTCAATTTATAGAAGATATGTTTGCTTACTTATTATATTGAATGATGCTGCATATTTTGACCATTTCTGACATGTGGGATTCATAGACTCCTTGAAAAAACTCCTCATAAGACTGGAATTCAGCAGACTGGGAACCACTGATCTAGGAAGTACCACAAAAGAAAAACAAACTACTAGTAGGCAGTATAGTTTCCTATAACTGGCAAAGCTGCTAAAACACTTAGCATCCTCCAGAGATGGCTACAACCTTAAATTTCTTCATCTAGGGTTTTTATTTCTAATTTCATACATAGAAGCTATGGAAAAAAAGAAATTTTATTTATAGGAGTTCATTTTACATAAAACAACTATTCTGTGAAGCAAGGGATGCCTGTAGGTGCTATTAATGTCTTCATGCTTGTTTACTACCTTTTAATAATGAGCATAATCAAATATCCAAATCAGATTTTCAGCAGTTAACTTTAAGACAGGATAACGAATCCATAAACTAAATACAGATATCTCTCTCCAAACAGTGCTGTATTTTTCCATTATTTCTAAATAAGAATAGGAAATAGAAATTTAATGTGTCAAAGCATCATTAATTCCCTGTGGTCACTGAAAAAAATCATTATCTACTCCATGGCCTCCAGTACTTACAATATATCAAATCTCTACTTCAAAGCATTATCAAGGCAACAAATTGTCACTCTATTAATTTATACTTTGTTTAGTGTAACTATCTGTATCATTCATCCTATGATTTATATTAATCTCTACAACATGCTATAAGCCTCTTCAATGTAGTTTCAAAGCAATACCAACTTAAATTAGGAGCTTTAATTTTGGAGTTACTTTGAAAGCATAATAAAACATAAGAAAACCTGTACATATATTAACCCTTTTGAATCTTATAAAAACAGTATATGAAATGAAAATTTAAGTACTAAGTCTAGTCTAACCTAAAAATTCTGCATAAAGAGCTAACTGAACCAAACTAAAACATATATTTAAAGTCTGAGAGGGTCATCACCTTTATGTATTACGTTTTCTGAGTGAAAAACACATAATAATAGATGGATATTGGTTAGTCCTAACAAGTAGCTAAAATCCCATCCCAAATCCTAACAAATTTAATTAATGAAATATTCTCTTGATGTACAATGAATGTATCAATGTTTAATTCTTCCACAGAATTCTGTAAGCAAATCTGGTTAAAAAGACATTCAACATGATCTTCGTACACCAATTAAAATCACAAATACAATTAATTTTTATTGTTTCAGGAATTCATGGACTCCTAGATGACTTTTAAGGTCCTTTTTAGCTTGAAATCTATGATCATATAGTGTTGTTATCCAAATTTTTAAGGCAACCATACCAGTTTCCAATTATCCAAATACTGAGTGAAATCCACCAAGCTGTCAAGTCACACAGAGAAATGGCTGTAAGAGTTCACCTATTTATCAAAAGCTATCTACTAAAAGGCTGATGTCTGTTAATGGTTTAAAACAGCACAGTAGGGGGTTAATGTTGTTGTCTGACTCACTTTCATCAGTTTAAGTACCCATTAGCCCTCATTAGCATAGGTGCTTCACTGGTCTTTTGAAGTCTATTTCAGCTCTAGCCTGGCAAGGAAGGTGGAGCCTCTTTCATAAGCTTTGAAGATTGAAGTTTTTCCACTTGCTCAGATGGGCAGAAATGGAGGTGACCAGCCTCAGCAACCGAGCCATTCCTTTCTTCATATAAATTAGACAAAAGGCAGCTTATTTATATCAAACAGAATTCAAAATGACTGTTTACATACAAAAATTTAAGGCTAGCCTTCAGCATATTTACACGTTGGCTGTCATAAGATCTTAGAATTAGATGTCTCATGTTCTCAATTTACTGATAAGGAAACTGAAGTACAGCAAAGTTAAGTGATCTGATGAGGATAACACCAGTAGCAACTGTCTGAGACAATATTCTAACTCAGGTCTGTCTTCTGGACACCAACTGCCGTGCTCTATTGCATCACCTAGCTTTCAGGATGCAAAAACATTTAGCATCTACTGACCAACGGCCATTCACCAAAAGATATATGTGAAATAGTCTTCAAAATGAAGAGAAATGAGAATTATCAGTAAATATGGAGGAAAATGTTACATACCACAAAATAACATGAGAATTGAAAATTAAAATGACTCAGCTTTCATTTCATATCCAATGAACTGTTAAAGATATGAATAATCAGTAATGGAGGGGTTATGGGAAGTCAGATACGAAGTTACTCTTGATGGAGCTGTGAATTAGTCCAAACATTCTGGAAAACAATTTGGAATTATTCAAGAAAGGTCACTAAACTCTTCCTATCCTTTGATCCAGCAATCCTACTTCCAGGCATAAATGCCAAGGAGGTCAAAGACATAAAACGGATACCACAATATTCATGACAGCACTCTTCTGGCAGCAAAAAACTGGAAACAAAATGGGAACTGAACAAACAATTTGTGGCATATGAATATAATGCAGTTTTACTGCACTTAAAAAAATGAGGAATTAGACAAACAGACTTATATAAGCCGATGCCAAGTAAGCAGAACCAAGAGAACAAGACATAAAATAGTGTTAAAACAGCAATTGAGTTCAGAATAAATGCAATGTACAACACAGAATCCAGAATTCAGATGGATAGACAAGGCAGACAGGCATATGCTAGTAGCTATATTGATCGGTTTTGTTTTAATTGTTAAAAAGGAGAGTCCTGGGGCAGAGAAGAAGAGACTATAGGAAAATTGTTTTAATGCTTTAAAAAGGCATTAATAAAACAATTTAATTAAAATTTAAAAAAAAAATTTAAACTGAACTGGAAGATACATAACCTTTCAGAACAACAGTTGTGAAAGTCCTTTAAATTTCATAAGAAATTTCCCTCTTGACCTCCTCTTTAAATTCCTGGCTTCCTTAAATTCAAATACAGCATTACTTGTCTACATGAGGACTTTGCTGGTCCTCCCAGCTGCTAATGCTCTCCCATCTAAGGTTACTTTGTATTAGTTTTGTATATACTTGTATATGTACATGCTATTTCCCTTATTAGAATCTAAGTTCCATGAGAAGAGTGAATGTTTCAATTTTGTCTTTACATCCCCATTGCCTAGAACATCGCAGATGCGAAATAAATCTTCAACTGATTGTAAACCTAATCAATATATTCCTCTTTTATGATTTCCAAAGATAAGGGAAGCATTTTTATGGTAATAAAAATTCAAAGCCACATGACTGTTCCTACACTTCCCCCATTTTTTTTCAGGCCAAAAAGTTATCATGATAACAAACAGAATAAGGGGTTTTATTGTTTTACATTTTACATTGTTTTATTCAATGTAGAGAAAGAAATGTAAATTATTGTTTCTGATTGCAAAGCACTTGCAATTTCTAGAGATCATTGAAGGTTGTTGTTTTGGGGTTGTTGGGAGAAGGAGAGGAGAATGTTCAGCACTTTGCCTTAGAAAAACTGATCTGGCAGTGATGTAAAGGATAGAGTTGTGCTGAAAGAACCTGCAGGGAGAGAAACCAATAAGGAACCTACTAGTCTAGACAAGAGATAATTAGAGCTTGAACTAAAACAGCAGCAATAATAATGGAGTAGAGGACAAACACAAAAGGTATTTCAGAAAATTGCCAGGACCTGATGACTAACTAGATATGGGGTAACTCCAAAAATGACTCCAAGGTGGCTTGGAGAATCATGCTGTCACCAACAAAAAAAGCGTCAAGGAAGAAAAGCTGGCGCAGGGCAGGGTGAAAATAATAAGTTCAATCTTGAACATTTTAAGTTTTATGTCCCATCAGAACATCCAATTAGAGGATTCTAGCAGACAGAAGTATGGAAATACTGATCGCACTGGGAAAATAACTTTACCTCTCCAGACTTAACCTTCCATATTTGTAAAATGAGGGGGTTGAGATAGTCTCTAAGATCCCTTCTAACACTCTGTGATCTGTGTTTTGAGGTCAGGGCTGAGTGTGAAAAAATGGAAAGAACACCAGGTTTTAAACCTTAACTGACATTTAGTACATCTGTAACCTTGGGCACTTCATTTAACCTCTCGAATCTCAGTTTTCTCATCTACAAAGAGGACTGGACCTAGATGACCTCTAAAATCTCTTCCATCTTTAAATCTATGACACTATGATATAAATCATAATCCTCTTAATAGAAGTGAAAGTTGTAGCTAAAGAAGCAGATCAGATCATTAAGGGAGGGAATACACAGGGAAAAGAGCACAAGGCTAAGGTCAGAGTTTTTGGACAGGAAGAAAACAAAAGAAAGAAAAAAAAAGCAGGGTGCAGTATCAGAGAAGTCAAGAAGATGTTAAAGTGCAGCAGAGTTTATAAAGATGAATCTCAATAAAAACTGATTTGAAAATTAGCAGCCACCTTCAAGTATACAGTACCAGTAGTGTGGTAGAAGCAGAAAGAAAGTAGAGGTAGCAAATGTAGATTACTCTTCAATATTCATAAAAATAGTTGTCCCAAACTCTCTGAAGGCAGGAACCAAGTATTATCATCACTGTATTACCCACCTAATACTCCACATCTAAAATAGTACTTGGCGTATACATTCAATATAAGCTCCTAGGGAGGAACTTTCTCTCCCAAAACAGATCTGCACCAATTCTGCAACGTACAGTCTTGTTGCCTGGGGCACTCAAAGATTAAATGGCCTTACCCACCCTTAGAGAGCCAGGGTTTGTGTCAGAGGCAGAAAGTGACCTTAGGGCTTCCTAAGTCCTAAATCATCTCTTTAGCTACTACGCTAAGTTGACATGATTTGATAATAATGACTGAATCTTTAAAAAAAATTTTAATTACACCCAGCATATAAATAATTCCCAATTTAGAAACATATTGTATTGCAGAAAATTTTTCATAAGTTAAGATCCAGAACAATTTCCCCATAGAAAAGATATTACGAATAACAGTAATACTAATAATTTCACTATTTCATCAATATAGGTTTATATTAGAGGAAGGCTGACAAGGAATATTATCAAAATCAGTAATTTCATTAAGCATATGGATATATATGGTTTGTGAACATGATTTCCATCAAATTCCATCAAATCAAATACATTTAAACTAAGGGGAAAGGAAACCTTTTAAAACAAGTAGCTTAAGAACAATTTTTAAAATTTATTTTTTTTAGCATTTTATTTTTCTCCAGTTACATGTAAATACAATTTTTAACATTCGTTTTAAAAACTTTGAGCTCCAAATTCTCTCCCTTCCTCCCTCCCCACCACCCCCTCATTGAGAAGGAAAGCAATTCAATATAGGTTATACATGTAAGAACAATTTTTTAAGTAATATAGGCAACTCATTACCCCCACAAAGTTGTTCAGACTGACTCAAGAAGAGTTTGTATGGCAATGCCTCATTTAGCCAGGGCTATTCCCCATAAATGGGTTTTCTAAATAACTTAATTTTATATAACCCTTTAAAAATACCTAAACATACCTAAAATGACAGAAATGCTTCTAAGTATATTACATACTACTGTGCCTTCTTAAACAGAGTATATTGGAAATAATCAGATGAAAATTCCCACAATTGGAAATAAAAACAAGTCTGCTACCACTCTGGGATGGTAAGACAACTTTTATGTCTCTCCAATGTTCAGATGCAGCCATCACTACTTCATTCCTTCAATGGCATTAAATACCTTGATGATTTAGGATCATCATTATAAATATAAATTTTTGTACTGACTTGCTAATAACCCTAAAGAAGTAGCTATACAGCTCTCTGTACCTACACGAAACAGAACCAACCTATTAGGCCTTTTGAATTATTTTACATTCTTTTAAAGTGGTTTTCACTGCCAGACTAACAGCTGTCATTTTTTATTCTTTGTAGCAGTCAGCATATAGGTCTCTAAAAAGCTCTTCCTGTATCCCTTCTTCTTCACACAATCTATCCCCACTTGCCAAGCACCCTCCACTAATAACAACTGCTTCTAGTATTTGTTAAACTGCAAAAACAGACCCCCCAGGCTGTTAAAACTGTGTGTAAAAAATATGCTGAGTACAGAAGCTTTAGTGTATAGTGCTTATTTTAACATCTCCTAACTTCTTCTGGAGATCTTTTTTACTTATTCCCTTATTTATGGCTATGATTCATAGAGGTAGGGTTACCCTTTAGTGACCTCTGAATAACCGAAGTACTACTGTAAATTCACAAAAAGGTAAATCCACAACAGGTTACTGGGAACATTCAACAGTATATCACTAACCCCTAAGGACTGCTTCACATAGGGAAAATCTGCTCTCCTACAAAATGTTTCTTGTTGCTACTGTCATGGATGAAATATTGGACTAGATGGCCCACTGGCCTGACCCAGTGTAGCATGTCTTTTGCTCTTATGTCCTGAATATTTAAGACTATCATTACCTGAGAATTCAGGATTATTATAGTGCTACTGCTTTTCTCACCAAAAAAAAAAAAAAAAAAAGCAATTACAAATAGAAAAAGAGGCAAATTTCAACTTCCACGTCCAAAATTTTTAAAGCTACTAAGCAGTGCACATTCATAAACAAACCTTAGACTTCTCTCTTTTGAGGCCAAGTAGATAGATACTTGTCATTTACAACTCTTAGCAATTATTCCTCTGCTTTTTCTTCTACCAAATAATTGCTGACAAGATGCTAATAAAAAGTTGATATGATTCTTCTGATTCAGACTAATGGTGCTTTAGACCTCCATTTTGAGGAAGCATATAAATTACTCATATTTCAAAAATACTGAGCCAATTTTCAAAAGTAGAAAAATGGGCACTGTAAGGTTACTTCATCCCACAGCAAAGAGGATGACATAGATAAGTAAAGCAAACCACAGAGCTACATCCTCAGTTCCAAAAAGATGCTACCTACCACATTTACATCTAACTTCAAAAAAGGGGGTGAGGGGCAAGAGAAGAAATAAAGACAGAGAAAAAAATTACTTGCACAGCTGATTGCTTCAGATCACTTGATTAAGACCTTGAAGAGACCTCAGGGATTATCAAGTAGAATCATGTCACATTTTCCATTTTGGGAGAAATGTGGTACATATTTGATTAATAATGTGGGACTACACATTTGCATTAAAAGAGGTTTTTTAAATTTACATTGTTACTTCAGTAAATATTTCTGAAGGAAAAACCTACAATAAATGCTGCATATGCCATACTCATCCTCAGAACATGAGCTGTACAGCAGAGGTAAAGGTATAAACAAACTTGGGAAGATGCCACAGTTTGGGAAAGGTGGTTTCTGAAAGGGTTGCTGTACAAAAATCAATACAATTTCCCCATAGGTTCATGATGTAAAATTCTATAATCAAGGCTTGTAGATTTGTAATTATGGTATGTCAGCTACATTTAAACAAGAGTGTTAAAAGATTGTTAAAGTTAAACTAACACAATTGCAGTGTGAATTGTCTTAGTCTCATTCTAATCTACTGATGTCACTTTCATTTAATCAGAGGCAAACTATGGTCCAATGTCAGTGCTATTTCACATGCCCTAACACTCCATGTTCACATTAGATTTTTGTTCGTTAGCAATACAAAATGGCTTTGTAAAGATACATTTAAGAAAGTTATTTTTAATCTATTCATTTATTCACTGGTAGAACATTTCAGCTGACTTCATTGTAAAATAAGTTGGTTTCAAAGTGATTAAGCAATCTTTTGTATTAACTGAATGGGTGCATTTTTTCTTAAGAGAAAACTTTCATAACCATATGGTGACCACAAAACTAATAAACAATTTATTTTTGGAAAATAATACTCCTACTTCAGAAACCTATAGACATGAGTAGTTTATTCAAAACTGCATGGCAACAATTAGCATATATTCCATATTTTTCTTCTCTCCTGGAGCAAATTCTTTTATATCATAGAATCGTATATTTAAACATGGAAGGGAACTTAGAAATCATCTAGACCAACGTCCTCATCTCACGGACAAGGAAACTGAGGCTCAGAAAAGCTGAGTGGTTTGTCCTAGGTCAGAGAGCTAGCTGTTATAGCCAGGATCTGAACATGTCTTGCAAATCTTTCCACTCCGACACAACAATTTTCCTTTATTATATAGCTTATATAAAAAATATAAAATGTGCCACATAACACAGTTGTAGGAAAAAAAGGCTATTTGTAACTTATGATAATGCTGTACGGTGTTATTTAAAAGTTTAACATGAGCAAGATATGGCTTATATAATTGTATACAGTTCTACAAGGAAAGCAACAAGTTATGAAGACTCCTTGAAGAAGTAAGCTACAACAACTCTAACAATATATCAGAGTTAAATGACTTCCACAAAACAGGCTAAGCAGGTCAGAACGCAGCTGCCAGAAGCAGAAAACCAAGGCTTTTCAAGAGGCATGTATTACCACAAAGTCCACTGAAGATTTCCAGGTATGATAGCATAACCAAATAGTGTATCTATAACCAAATTGCCTAGGTATTTCAAAAATCATCTGGTGAAACACACAAGTAAATTTTATTTTCATACAAACTAGAAACTAAAATGGATGAAACTGGGGCAGGGGGGACTCTTCTTATAATATTTTTTGTAAAAAAAAAAAGTATAGAAGTAATTTTTAGATATTATAAAGCTCAAAAATCATCATCATTAAAAAGGGCTAACTGGATTACGTGATATTTAAAAAACTATATCCAGCCAGGTGGTGCAGTGGATATAGCACTGGGCCTGGAGTCAGGAAGACTCCTCTTACTGAGTTCAAATCTGCCCTCAGATACTTACTAGCTGCGTGACCCTGGGAAAATCACTTACTCTGTTTGTCTCAGTTTCCTCATCTGTAAAATGAGCTGGAAAAGGAAATGGCAAACCACTCCAGTATCTGCCAAGAAGACCCCAAATGGGGTCATGAAGAGTCAGAAACAAGTGCACAACAATCCACGTAACACTAATCAGAGGAATCATAGAACGAAAATCACAAGATTTCAAAGCTGGAAGGAGCCTCAGTAGACATCTAGTCCAACCCCATACACAAAAGAAATCCCCATTATAGCATATTCAACAAGGGGTCATCCAATCACTTCTTGAAGGCAGTTCATTGCAAATTTAAACAACTCTAATAGGAAAGTCTCTTCTGACAGCAAAATCAAATTTGCCGCTTTCCAACTTCCACCCATTGTTCCTGGTTCTCTGTGGCCAAACAAAACAAATCTTATCCCTCCTCCACATGAAAGTTTTCCAAATACTTGAAGATAAGCTCTCCTGTCCCCAGAGTCTTCTTTCCTTCAGCTGACTTGTGTTCAGCCCCTTTTAATGATGCTCAAACTGACAGCCCTTCACCATCCTGGCTGCTCTCCTCTGGACACTCTCCAGCTTATTAATCTCCTTCTTAAGCCATGGTCCCCAGAACTGAACCCAACATTCCAGATGAAGTCTGACAAAGAAAGAAGGCTGTGGGACTATCAAGTTTAAAAAAAAATCACTGGCTGATATTCTGGTGGTAACTGTTGTCCTCCTGATATAGCTAAAGCCATGGGGATTTAGAGAACAGAGTTATAATTCCTGCTCTTCTAATAAGCTGTGTGACCTTGAACAAGTCACTTCACCTCCCTAGGTGTCAATTTCCTTTTCTTTAAAATGAGGAAATTAGACCAGAACAAGTGATGGGGTGGTTGTGCTTAGACCCCAGTTTTAAAAATCACATTTCTCCTTAGCCTCAAAATACTATCCCTGACAGTTTTCTCCCCAGCCCAAGGACACTATGCCTGGCAATAACTCATGAGTGGGCTCCAGTGAGACTAACTATCTTACCCCACAATTACTCAGAAGTGGGTACCTAGTAAAATAAACTATCGTTCTCCATCACAAAAACAAGCTGACCTCTGAAGAAATTTTCTTGTAAAAAAAGCAAGATTATCTTGTAACCACAGAATTATCATGTATTGATTTCCAAAGTTATCATATGCGATCCAGAGGTCAAGCTATACTCGCCAACTCTCAAAGCTATCTTACTACAGACATAATAGAACAAAAATACACCCCTGAGAAACCTCTTCCCTTGGTTTCCAGTAGTAAATGATGTCTGTGACTAAGGTTGTAGGATATCACCTAATTAGCATATCTGGCATATAACCCACTTTTCCGATATAAACTTTGCCATCACTCCTGTTAAGTTGCAATTTCCTTAAGGAATGCAAGTTCCCTAGGAAGCTCTGCCTATATAATGCCGTATCGGCATCACAATAAACCCTTGCCACCTTGACTCAAAGAATGCTTGAGTCCGTGAATTCACTCCAGACAACCCTCTCTTCTACTCCGGTCTTGGGGAGGGGGGGGTGCCCTGAATCCCCCCCTCAAACCTCATCACAAGGATTTCAACCCTCTTTATGCCCTAAACATCCCTAGGTTCAGTTCTGAGCCCTATTATTCAGTCCTCTTGCACTTTTGGTCAGGTGGCTATGTAATCAGATTAGCACATCTTGCTGAAGAAAAATATTTAGAAAGTAATACCACAAATAGATTCTATAAGCTTCTAAATGAAAATGAAATTGGAATTTGAAACCACTAGATAAACGCAAGCAAGAGACAGTCTTCATCCATCAGATATGCCACATTCAGAAGTGAATTTGGTGGCACAAATGCTTTGCAGCAACTGATTAAGTTTGAGCCCACTCTCCCCAAACACAAGGGTGGTATAGGGGACAGTTTGCCTCCAGTTCAAGGAGAGATGGTTATATTTCTACATTGATGACATGGGGCGGGGGGAGGGGGAGGACAATACTAACTGTAGTGGCAATTTATATTAGAGAGAACATACCAAAACAAAACTTGCATTAATGGTATTAGAGAAAACACCATAACTCATTAGGGCAATCTCTAGAATCCTGAGGAGACGATGTGACCTCTGGGGAGTTAACTGCACAATGACAGTAGGAGTTGGGACAAGGACCCAAGAGTTTATATGAGTACACCAGTCATATCACAAGAGCCTTAACCGTGTTTCCTTCCGTCTCTGTTATCTCCCTGAATATTTAACACTGTACTTTGTAAACAGTAGACATTTAATAAATGTTTCCTGATTTTGGAGCACCTCCAAAGGACAATGACCAGAATAAATTCACTTTGGTGAAAGGAAATGGGTCTTCCCTGGACTAAAAGGGAAGACATGAGGGCTCTCACTGAAGAACTCTGTATTTGAAGTATTTGAAGGACTATCTTATGGAAGAAGGATTCGACTTAATCTTTGTGGCCTCAGAGGGTAAAAGTAAGAAGCTATAAAGAGGCATATTTAAGTGTGTTGCAAAGGAAAATTTCCCTATTAAATAGAAATGTCCAAAAGTGGAATGAGTTTCCTCACAAGGGATCCTCTGCAACAGAATCCTTTCTTTATTTTAGCCTATTATACTTCTCTGCTAATCCATCTAACAGATGCGAGATTTCAACATGAATTAGCCATTTGACTTTTATTCTATATGGCTTTAAATTTTTCAAGAGTGCAGAGAATTTGAGGCCTACATTAAAGGTCACAAAGCTAGCACCTGAGGTAACTAGAAAACCTTCCTCATTAAATACGCTTTTCTTCCAGGGGCAGGGTATTACATTTCTCTCAAAATAATCCTCTCTCCTAACATTCCAGTCCCAGAAAGGCTTCCGTATTTTAAATCACCCTCTTCCTAAAAGCCATGTCCTTTTTTTTCCCTCTTTCTTTCATATGAAATTTTCAGTTGCTCTCAGGGAGTGGTTGGCTTCCTACTCTCAAAGACAATCATCTGAGAGAGTGGTTATTAGTTGCATTCTTCTTTCCTCCAAGGCAGTCACTTTCGGAAGAGGTGATTACATTTTAAAATCTAAGAATTATTTAACAGAAAAAAATCAGATTTTTATATATTATCCTAAGTTTTACAAATCAATAATATTGTTGCCCATATATGTGATCGCATCTATTCATTTTGGTTAACAGGAGGTTTGTTTTTTTTTTTCCTTTTGCCACTCGTGCTGAACAATACAAGAACTGAGACATCTAGGTGGGTAGTGCTGGACTTGGAAGTCAGGAAGACCTGAAATCAAATCCCACCTCAGTACTTATTGTGTCCTCAGGCAAATCCCCTGGCATCTCCTTTCCCGTGTCAGGGTCCTCTTCAAGAATGAAGAACAGACAACAAGAAGCAAGTCCCTTAGGCTCACTCAATTTCTTCCTCTGCAAAATGGGAATAATAGTACATACCTCAGAGGTCAAGAGTCAGACATTATAATAGTACCCTTAGACCACTAGCCCTGCTTCCAACCCAGAACCCAGGCCCATCATTCCCAGGAAACAAACCCTGTTGGGAGATGGAACCAGTCATCATCACCAAAAGTCACCCACCAGAATGACTGAAGCAACAAGGCATTCGGAGGGAGAGACAGGAATCAGCAGCTTCCAGGCAAGTCAAACTGTTATCACCAAGTAAGCCACCATTTCCTTCAAACCCTGATGGAGACAGCCCTGGACCCTAAGGCCAAAAGTCCCAGGAATAGCAGCGATTTTGATCACGTCCCCTCCCCTCTTCCCCCAATAAATTCTAGTGATTCCCTTATCCTTTCCAGGGTCAGACACATCATTGCTTGGTCCTTCATAACCTAGCCCCATCCTTTCCAGGTTTCTTACAACTTATTCCCCACACATACTCTTCAATTCAGTGACACTGGCCTCCTGGATGTTGCGCAAACATGACACCCTTCTCAGTTCCAGTCATTTTCTCTGGCTGTCCCCAATGACTAGGTTACTCTTCCAACCTCCTCTGCTCTGCCTACTGACCTCCCTAGCTTCCCTTCAATCTCATCTTTACAAAATCACTTCTTTTACTGGAAGCCTTCCCCAACCCTTCTTAATTCTAGTACCTTCCCTCTGATAATTATTTCCTATATTTCCTATGTATAGTTTGTTTTGTATTTGTTTGCATGTTGTCTCCCCCATTAGATTGTAAGCTCCTAAAAGACAGGAACTCTTCTGCCTCTTTTTGTAAACTCAGTGATTAAAGGTACAGTGCCTGGCACATAGTAAAGATTTAACATGTTTACTAATTGAGTCACTGTTGACTTATCGTGAGACCTTAAAATCTTAATTTGCCAGCTAATACTACATAGTGAAAACCTAAACTATAATTTAGGAAATGACTGGTGAGCACAAGAGTTAAGACAAAAATCCCCTTATAACACTGGTGTAACCAAAACAAAACTAATACCCAAAATATAGGCCATGTTATAAGGGAAAAAAAAGCTGGGAGGATTATTTAACAATGATAATATATAATAGATAGACCACCAGGAAGGATTCCATGAAACCACAAAAAACTGACTGGGAGCCTGAAAATCCAAAGAAATATGCAAAGGGTCAGGCTATTTGCATAAAAATTTATTTTGCTGTTGACTGGATCTACATTTTGCACTTAAATGGCAGCTTCAAATATAAATGTTATAGTAAGAAAGATGCAGTAGAAATCATGATATATGCTGAGGAAATATCTTTCCCCAGTGTATTTAGAGTTTCTACAATAATGAGATGAGTTTCTTTAACATCTCATATATGTTAGACATGACCAAGAATATATAGTTCTTGTCTATTTGGTAACTAAAAAATATGCTGGGATTTATTAAAATCTGTTGTTAGAAGAGAACTATGTCCTTAATTATTTGTGGCTACTTATCCAAGGTCACAAAACTTGGAAAATATCATTATTTTTCAATGTTATCAATTATTTGTAAACACAACCCACTTGACCCTTTTTCTCAAATTTTTTCCATCAAGTACCAATGCTTTGACATTACAAATAGCAAAAACAAGTCAAACCCTCATAGTATTTTTATTATACTTTAAAAGCAGTCATCAATAGTTTGTCCTGTAAAAAGGAAATCACATATTGAATTCATAATTTTGTTATCTTAAAGACAATTTTAAAAGTTTGCCAGTTACTAATTAGTTATTGGATAAAGTTATCTGATATAAGGAAAGCATGAAAATGCAAAAGGCATCTTCTTGAAGTCTGAAAGACCTGGGTTCAAGTACTACCTCTGATAAATAACTAGCTATCCGACTATAAGCAAGTCAGTCAGTCAATAAACACTATGTGTCTCCTATGTGCTAGGCACAGGGCTAAGCTCTGGGGATAGAAAAGGAGACAAAAGACAGTCCTTGCCTTCAAAGACCTTACAATCCAGTGAGGAAGACAACATGCAAAAAAAAAAATACACACACACACACACACACACACACACACACAAAGCAAGCTGTATACAGGATAAATAAGAAGTCATTAAAAAAGGGAAAGCACTGAAATTAAAAAGGGATTAGGGAGGACTTCAGGTAGAAGGTGGGATTACAGTTGGGACTTAAAGGAAGCCAGGGAGATCAACAGTGGGAGAAGAAGTAAGGCACTGCAGGCATGGGGGACAACCAGAAAAAAATTCCCGGAGCCCAGAAACATAAAAAGAACTACGTACAAACAAGTCACATAAAGATAAATTTGAAAGTCACCTTTTAAATTACAGATCTACACTAAATAGGTGGAGTGAGTTATTACATCAATTCTTCACAGTGATGTAATCACAGATGGAAGAGAAGTCAACAGAATAAGCTCACAGAGGGCAGGGAATGAATGATTCAATGTCAACCCTGTATCCCAGATATCTGGCACAGCAGGAAATCTCAATGGAATTTTAAGTGCATTAACTTCCTCCCACACAATACTTACTCCCTTTGCCACCTTATTATCTTTGCATAAATTTGGAACTATGTCCAAAGAGCTATAAAAATGTGTATATAACCCTTTGATTCGGCAATACTACTTCTTGGGCTGTATCCCAGACAGATCATACATGTGGGAAAAGGACCTGTATGTACAAAATATTTATAGCAGCTTTTTGTGGTGGCAAAGAATTGGAAATCAAGGGGATGCCCATCAATTGGGGAATGGCTAAACAAGCTGTGGTATATGAATGTAATGGAATACTATTGTGCTATAAGAAATGAGAAGCAGACAGACTTCATAATAACCTGGAAAGACTTACATGATCTGATGCTGAGTGAGGGGAGCAGAACCAGGAGAACATTATACACGACTACAGACACACGGTATTAGTGATGACTAACTTTGATAGACTTGCCTCTTCTCAGCAATGCAAAGTTCTAAGACAGCTCCAAATGACTCATGATGGAAAAAACTATGCACATCCAGAGAAAGAACTATGGCGTGTGAATGCAGATTGAGGCACACTATTTCCTTTGTCTTTTTTTTCTTTTTAGGTTTTGTTTCTTCTTTCTCATGGCTCATTCCATTGATTATAATTCTTTTTTAACAACTTGACTATTGTGAAAATAAGGTTAATGTGAAGGTATATGTAAGACCTATACTGGATTACATGCCACCTTGGAGGGAGGGGGGAGGAGGAGAAATTTGGAACTCAAAAACTTGCGTAACTGAGTGTTGTAAACTAAAAATAAAAATAAATTTAAAAAAAGAATCTTTGCCTAATCTCATATGCCTTGAATGTGATCTCATCTCACCTCCAGCACTGCCCAACTGGAACTGACCAGTTGAGTCCCTAGGGGGGCAGCTACTGCTACCCACAAATTGTTGTTTGTCCTTCTTCTGGAAGAGGACCAATGACAGCATGAGAACGATGGCTTGACTTCTGTATGAACTGGATTTAAGTGAGACAGAACTGTGCAAAGTCACCAGTCTCACTCTCTCCTCTAGAGCCATTTGGGTCTAGTGGCAAGACATAGATCAGGACAACTGGAGATGGCCCAGGAATCAGCGAGAGACCTTGGCCTTTTTAAGCTAAGGTATTTCCCAGGTCTCAAGTTTGTCTGAGGCAACACCCATTAAGTGATTAAGGCTAGGTACGAAATTAGGCAAAAAAACTATCTCTTTTACCTACTCAAAAAAAAAAACCACAATGAAGAAAGAGATGAATCACAATGAAGAAAAAAAATCTTTATCAACAAAAACCCACAGACAGCGTGGTCAACAGTCACCAAGGGTTGGACACAACTGAATAACATAACATAAACTCCTTGGAGGCAGGAGCTGTTTTATTTTTGTCTCTGTACCATCTACTAGGCACGTTCCTTAAATGCTTGATTCATGGATTGACTAAGACTACTATAAAGGGGCTGTATTATTACTAATAAGTATTTTTTAATCTATCTTATACTCAAAAAGTTTATAGTTTTGGCCCAAAAAAATCCTCCTTACTTTTAAACACATGTTAGGCACCAACCCCTAAAACTTATTACTTGATCAGTTTTTGTATGGTTTCTTTTCTTCCAACAGGTCAAAGTTCATATAATCTATTTGTGCCAAACCTGTGGTAGAGCCTTCCAGATCATATGGGTCTGGTCTGCCACATTCGGACACACTGTACCACAAACCCAACATAGTGATATCATTTTGGTCCTCTTTGGGATGAAGGACAACAATTGACAATAAGGAAATAAAATTGCATAATCTATCATTACAAAAATAAAGAAATCTATCTCAAAGTGGAAATCACTACTTAAGAACCCAGACAGATGAAATGTCATGCTGCTTCCTAGTATTCAAACAGTTCAATGTAAAGGTGTGCTAAGACAGAGCAATTAGCTTAAACTAATGAATTTAAATTTTCTCTCCTTTACTTGCACTGCCTCTTCTGCTAAGAAGTGAGCTGGCAAAAGGTTGGCACCACAAGTAGCAACGCAGGTGCCACAATGATCTCTCCTCCTCGCCAATAATGGGGAATAAATTGTGATTTAACAGATCATGCTTCAGAACCCTTGACCTTTTCCACAAATGGTTTATCTTTTATTTTAAAGTGCACAATTAAATAACGACTTTAATAGTTTGGAACCATTAACAGGATTCTACCAACCATCTCAAAGCAAAATTCACTTTCCTTTGGCTGCTATTTAAAACCTTCCCACAGCACAGCGGGGTACAACACGTGTACCTAAAGAACACTGTACTTAAAAGCAGATTTGGGGGGTGGGATGGTAGTTGAAAGAAAGCAAGCAAGTTTGGGAATCGCTGTGGAATGTAACCCCCTGCTCCTCCAGGCTCCAGCACAGAGGGGTCCTGGCTTAGTGGCAACAGGCGTCCTCGGGCTGTGCGCTTCCTCGGGCCCATCTCAGGCCGGCGGCGGACCAAAGTTAGCAGGCATCCTAAAATTCCAAGAGGAGCCACCCCTTCGGCAGAACTTTCTGCCAAGTTCAAAAACAGAAGGCCCCAACGCGCCCAGCGGGCGGAAGAGGCGCGCTCCAGGCTAGGAATAGCCCCGCCCCCCCCCAGCGGGGGGCCGAAGCGGGAGGCCGGGAGGACTGTGTCTCCGGGGAGGGGACTGCGCGCCCCCCTCCCAGGTGCCCTGCCCCGAGGAGCTCCACCCCATCGCGCTCCGCCAGTGCGCCCCACCCGGGCCTCGCGCGCAGGGCTCGGCCCCCGCGGGAGGGGAGGGGCGGGGAAAGAAGGGGGGGTACGGCGCGAGCCGACATCCCACCCCTCGGACCCGTTCCCGCCCCTCGGTCCAGCTGGGCAGCTAAGATGTCCCGCGGCGTGGGGCGCAGGCCGTGGGGCCCGGCCTCAGCCCAGCCTTCCCTGGGCCAAGCCGGCCCCAGCCGTGACGGAAGCAATAAGGAAAATGGCACCTACCGCTTCACGACACCCGTTTTGATCTTGATCTGCCTCACGCGAGGATCAGCCATGGTCCTCCACTGAGCGTTGTTGGCGGAAGGACAGAGAAAAGTCTGGACTCTCTGAGGGGAGGAGACCGAGCACGCTGAAACCGGTTATCTCCGCTAACCCGTGGGAGGCCCCCAGTGCGCATGCGCTGGCCCGGGCGCGGCCAGCGAGCTCCCTCCGCGTGGCCCCGCCTCCTCCCTTCCCGCCCGCCCCCTCACCTCACGTCTGACCAATGGGAGCCCGGGGACAGGAGGAGCATCCTATCCGGCCCCTCCCTCCTTTACTAGCCGGCCCTCTCTCCGCTCAGGTAGAGTAGTCTGCAGTGGGTGGGGCATCCCAGACATCAGTGTTTGCCCTGCTGGGGTGTCTTTGGCACTTACTGTTGGCACTTTCCTGAGTTGGTTTGGGTTGGAGGGATGCTGTTGTTCCCTTTATAAACTGAGTGACATAGAAAACTTTTTTTAACGATGATTTACATTTTCAGTGTCTGAGGACCAATGGCACTAGATGCATTTTCATATGCTTAATAAATTACTTGACTGTTTACTACTGTTTACATGTTTATCGTAGGTTATACGATATACCGTAGGATTCTGTATTGTATAGTATACACTGTATATAGTTATAGTATACTATATATACTAGCATAGAGTATCCTATAACTATACCATGTAGTTATGCTATATAGTATACTGTATATTTTAGTATTATTTATATGACATATACTATGCATAGTATATACTTATAGTATCTACTTTATATTTATCGTTTATCATTTATATAGTGTAGGTAATACATACAATATGTATGTATGTAGTGTAAATGTATTTTCCATGCGTTCATAAGTATACGTCCTATATATTTATGCGTAGTATATATGTATTTATAGTATATATAGAATGTGCTTACATGCTATGTATATAATATATATTTATATACTACATATGCATATGTATGTATATGCATACATATATGTATGTAGAGTTTATATACTATATATACTTTTACATAGTATATATCTTAAATAATAGTAGTTTATTAACTAAGTGTATAGTGTATACTACATATACTATGTAACTATAACTATTTAATTCAATAAATATTTATTAAGCACCTACTATGTGGCAGGCATTGTGCTACGTTATGGGGATACAAAAAGAGTCAAAAGACAGGCCCTGCCCTCAAGGAGCTTACAATCTAATGGGGGGAAACATGCAAATAAATACATATAAAGCAAGTTATGTACAGGATAAATAGGAAATAATTAACAGAGGGAAGGCCATGGAATTAAAGAGGGGTTGGAGAGGCTTCTTGTAGAAGTGGGATTTTAATTGGGACTTAAAGGGAGCCAAAGAGGTCAATAAGCAGAGTGGAGGCAGGAGAGCATTCTAGGGATGAGGGCTGGGGTGGTAGTGGAGGGGTGGGGTGGAGCAGCCAGAATCCCTAAAACTGAGATGTGGGATGTCTTGTTCCAGAAACAGCCACAAGGTCAGTATCACTGGATCAAAGAGTACATACTGGGGAGTAAGGTAAGAAAAGTAGGAGGAGACTAGATTGTGAAGGGCTTTGAATGCCAAACAGAGCATTTTGTATTTGCTCCTGGAGGCAATAAGAAGCTGCTAAAGCTTATTGAGTAGATATCTATCAGGATGTACAGTTTATCAACTATAAATAACCATATAATTATTTATATAGTATATTACTATAACAATTATTTACTAACATAGGCCCAGGATCTCATCTATGTGAGTGCTCCTTAAAGGTATGGATCAAGGATTTTTAACCTTTAGGGGTACTATGGACCTCTTTAGAAGTCTGATGAACCTTATGGAATCCCTTCTTGGAAATGTTGAGGTTTTTAAAATTAATAATAGTAGGAAATGCCAAATATCAATAAAAACAGAAGCTTAAAATTTTATTGTTTCAGGATCCCTTTATACTCTTAAAAATTGTTGAGAAACCCAAAGAATTTTTGTTTATATTAACTCTATCAATGCTTACTGTATTAGAAATTAAAACTTAGTATTATTATGAAAATAATTTTGGCCTAATGTGCTTTCTAAAAGGGTTTTGGGGACCCTCAGGAATCTCTGTGCCACATTTTGAGAACCACTGAATTAGAGGTCAGAGAAAATAAAGATGCATTTTTTTCCATTCAAGTTCACCAACCCTCTTAAATCTCAGATTAATTACACTTAGTATGGATCATAATCTGCCTACACCTCATCTTGTGCAACTTCTGTCCGTATTCTCCCATAGGTTCTCCCTGAAAGATCCACCACCCTCAAGAAGCAGTCCAATGGACAGTCAACATTACCTGGATGTCAGGGCAGGATTCACCATGTCTCTCAGCATATCCATCTATTGTCTCTCTTGATACATAAC
Organism: Trichosurus vulpecula; assembly: GCF_011100635.1. Classification (NCBI taxonomy): domain Eukaryota; kingdom Metazoa; phylum Chordata; class Mammalia; order Diprotodontia; family Phalangeridae; genus Trichosurus; species Trichosurus vulpecula. The sequence continues at coordinate 438,885,338 of NC_050573.1, read as the reverse complement.
AGTCTACCTGCTACTTACTAACTGAGTATGTGAAGTCCTCTGTTCAATTTGTCCCCCAAGTATTACCCTGCCTATTCTTTGAAGACCAACTTAATTGTTACTTTCTCCATGAAGTCTTCCTTGAAAGAAAGAGCACCAGATTTGGAGTCAGAGGACTTGGATTCAAATCTGCAGCCTACTACCTGTGTGACGTGGGGTAGGCCATATAAACCCTATGGCCCTCAGTTTCCTCATCTGTAAAGTAAAGCTATTAGACTACATCTCCTCTAAGATTCCCTATAACTCTAAATCTGTGAAGCAACAGCTAATATTTATGTAGCCTGTTCGAGCTTACACAGAGAGCACAAGTGTCATCCAGTCTAGGAAAACAATGACAAAAAAACATTAGGTGACTTGTCAGAGATCACAAAAGTAGTAAGTAAATGAGTGCAGATTCAAGTTCAGATCTTAGGATTTGCAATCATTCCTCTCTTTAATATGGCCTTTCAAGGTAAATGCTTTCTGTTTCAGACCACACACAGCCCTTTTTTTAGCACCTCAATGTTACACTAATGTAATACTATGAGTATTCTGATTATCTGGATACTGTCCAGACATTTCTCCTCCATTTACTCCCTTCACTCTTTTCATCCTCATTGTAATTTGTCTTCCAATTTCATCTCTCCTCAAATGACCAATGATCTATTAACTGCCAGATTCAATGGCCTTTTTTTAGTCCTTAACCATCTTGAGTTCTCTGCAGTATTTAATTCTGTCGACTCCTTCCCTCTCTTCTAGGATCACTCTCGTGGCTGGGTTTTTGTAACATGGTTTTCTATCTTGGTTCTCCTATCAGCCTTGTTGCGCCTTAGTCTCTTTTGATGGCTCTTTTGAGGGCTCTCTCCTGCACCATTTCCATTTTTTCTATATTCTCTTAGTTAATTCATCAGTTCGCATGGGTTCAGTTGTCACCTCCATGTAGATGAATCCCAGATACAGTCCCCAGTCTCCCTCATAAACCCAAGTCTTGCAGCTCTAACTGCGTATTAGGTATTTCCAACTGAATATCCCATAGGCATCTCAAATTCACCTCCTCTCTTTGTGACTTCTCTATTTCTGTTGAAAGCACCACCATGGGGGGGGGTGCCAGTGGTGCAGCCAAGATGGCAGCTTGAAAACAGGGACTTGCTTAAGCTCTTCCCTAAATCCCTCCAAACATCTGTAAAAAATGACTCTAAACAAATTCTAGAGCTACAGAACCCACAAAATAAGAGATGGAAACAAGTCTCCAGCCCAAGATGGTCTGCAATGTCATTGGGAAGGGTCTATCGCACCATACTGGGAGTGGAGCAGAGCCCAGCATGAGCCACACCAGGAAAGACCAGGCCAGAGTAGATCTGGTGGAACAGGCTTCAGGGCCTTGAATCACTGAGCTATGGCAGTTACCAGACTTCTCAACCCACAAAAGTCAAAGACAATGGAGCAGGTCAGTGGGAAAAGTGCTAGATCCCAGTGAGGGAAGTGTGTGGTCCGGCCACAGCCCCAGGATGGTGGAGGTGGCTGCAGAGCAGCAGCAGGAAGCTCCAGCAGCTCCTTCCAGAGCTCCAGCAGCAGCTGCTTCTGGAGCCCCTGGCCCACAAGGTGGGAGGAATCAAGCAGCGGATCAGAGAGGGAGTGCAGAGATGGCTTTGCTGGCACAGAAGCAAGGTTCTCTTGCTTTGCCCTGCTTGGATCTGGATCACGGTACTGGTTGGTGGTTCTTGGGGGAGGAGGAGCACTGGTGTGGCAGAGCTTGCTGAGACTGTGAAGGGTGAGTCCTCCTGATAGGTACACAGCAGAATGGAGTGCTTGCGGGGCAGAGCCAAGATGCTTTTGATCTCTCCTTTTCCAATTGGTTGATTTTACCTTTTAGGGCATCATTTTTCTTTTACTTCCCTAATTTGGTTTTTAAAATCCTCCTTTAGCTCTTCCAGGAATGCTTTTTGGGCTTGAGACCAGTTCACATTCCCTTTTGAGGTATCAGATGTGGATATAGTGTCAATGCTTTCTTCTTCCAAATGAGCATTTTGATCTTCCCTCTCTCCATAAAAAGAATCAATGGTCCTCGGTTTTTTCATGTTCTTCTTCATATTGGTTAGCTTTTTCCTGGCTTTACAGTGGATTTCTGCTTTTGGGACTCAGGGAGCAGTATTTGAGCTTTACTGTCATCTGATCCAGTTCGAGAAGGGAATAAAATACCCCGATAAGTTTAGAAATCTAACTTGCCCTATGGGAAGTAGGAGGGGAAGGGGGGAAAAAGGGAGGGGGGTGGTCAGAAGGGAAGGAAGAAGTAGCAAGGGGAAAAGGGCAAGATAAGGAAGGGAAACCAAGAGGGAGGATAAACTGAGGAAGGTGGTGGTCAAAAGCAAAACTTTTGAGGAGTGGAATGGAGGAGGGAGAAATAAAAGCATAAACAGGGGGAGGGAAACAGGATGGAGACAAAGACAGCTTGTAATCGTAACTGTGAATGTGAATGGGATGAACTCTCCCATAAAACGGAGGCAGATAGCAGAATGGATTAAAAACCATAATCCTACAATATGTTGTTTACAAGAAACATATTTGAAGCAGGGAGATACACACAGGGTAAAAGTAAAAGGATGGAGTAGAATATATTGTGCTTTAGCTGAAGTAAAAAAAGCAGGAATAGCGATCCTAATCTCAGACAAAGCAAAAGCAAAGATGGATAAAATTAAAAGAGATAAGGAAGGACACTATATCCTGCTAAAAGGCACCATAGACAATGAAGCAATATCATTATTTAACATATATGCACCAAGTGGTATAGCATGCAGATTCTTAGAGGAGAAGTTAAAGGAGTTACAGGAAGAAATAGACAGCAAAACCATACTAGTGAGGGACCTCAACCTCCCCCTTTCTGAACTTGATAAATCTAACCTTAAAATAAACAAGAAAGAAGTTAAGGAGGTGAATAGAATTTTAGAAAGGGCAGATATGACAGACCTCTGGAGAAAACTGAATGGAGATAAAAGGGAATATACTTTTTCTCAGCGGTGCATGGCACATGCTCAAAAATTGACCATGTACTAGGGCATAAGAACCTCACAGTCCAGTGCAGAAAGACAGAAATAGTCAATGCATCCTTCTCAGATCATGATGCAATAAAAATTATGTGTAATAAAGGACCATGGAAAGATAAACTAAAAATTAATTGGAAACTAAATAATCTAATCCTAAAGAATGAGTGGGCCAAACAACAAATCATAGAAACAATAGCTTCATTCAAGAGAACGACAATAGTGAGAAAACATACCAAAACTTATGAGATGCAGCAAAAGCAATTCTTAGGGGAAGTTTTATATCTCTAAATGCTTACATGAATAAAATGGATAAAAAGATCAATGAAATGGGCATGCAACTGAAAAAAGCTAGAAAAAGAACAAATTGAAAATCCCCAATTAGATACTGAATTAGAAATACTGAAGATCAAAGGAGAGATTAATAAAATTGAAATCAAGAAAACTATTGAACTAATAAATAAAACTAAGAGCTGGTTTTATGAAAAAACCAATAAAATTGATAAACCTCTGGTCAATTTGATTAAAAAAAGAAGAAAACCAAATTACCAGTATCAAAAACGAAAAGAGCGAATTCACCTCCAATGAAGAGGAAATTAAAACAATAATTAGAAATTATTTTGCCCGAGTGTATGCCCATAAATTTGATAACCTTAGGGAAATGGATGAATAGTTACAAAAGTACAAGTAGCCCAGGTTAACAGAAGAAGAAGTAAATTACCTAAATAACCCCATCTCAGAAAAAGAAATTGAGCAAGCCATCAATGAACTCCCTAGGAAAAAATCTCCAGGGCCAGATGATTTTACATGTGAATTCTATCAAACATTTAAAGAACAATTAATTCCCATACTTTATAGACTATTTGGCCAAATAGGTGAGAAAGGAGTCCTACCAAATTCTTTGTATGACACAAATATGGTACTAATACCTAAACCAGGAAGAGTCAAAACAGAAAGAAAATTAGAGATCAATTTCCCTAATGAATATTGATTCAAAAATTTTAAATAAAATATTAGCAAAAAGATTACAGCAACTTATCAGGAGAATAACACACTACAACCAGGTAGGATTTATTCCAGGAATGCAAGGCTGGTTCAATATTAGGAAAACTATCAACATATCATATCAATAACAAAACTAGCAGAAACCATGTATTATCTCAATAGATGCAGAGAAAGCTTTTGACAAAATACAACACCCATTCCTATTAAAAACACTGGAAAGTATAGGAATAAATGGAGTCTTCCTTAAAATTATAAATAGCATCTATCTAAAACCATCAGCAAGTATTATATGTAATGGAGATAAGCTAGAAGCATTATCAATAAGTTCAGGGTGAAACATGGATGCCCATTATCACCCCTATTATTCAATTTGGTACTAGAAATGTTAGCTTTAGCATTAAGAGAAGAAAAAGAAATTGAAGGAATTAGAATAGGCAAAGAAGCAACTAAATTATCATTTTTGCAGATGATATGATAATCTACTTAGAGAATCCTAGAGATTCAAGTAAAAAAACTACTTGAAATAATAAACAACTATAGCAAAGTTGCAGGATATAAAATAAACCCACATAAATCCTTAGCATGCCTATACATTACTAACAAAGCCCAACAGCAAGAGATAGAAAGAGAAATTCCAAAGTTACTGTAGACACTATAAAATATTTGGGAGTCTTTCTCCCAACACAAACCCAGGGCCTATATGAACATAATTATGAAACACTTTTCATGTGAATAAAGTCAGACCTAAATAAATGGAAAAATATCAGTTGCTCATGGTTAGGCTGAGCTAATATAATAAAAATGACAATTTTACCTAAATTAATCTATCCAGTGCCATACCAATCAAACTACCAAAAAATTATTTTACAGAGCTGGGTAAAATAACAAAATTCAACTGGAAGAGCCAAAAGTCCAGAATATCAAGGGAATTAATGAAAAGAAATGCTAGGGAAGGTGGCCTAGCCATACCAGATATCAAACTGTACTATAAAGCAGCAGTCATCAAAACTACCTGGTACTGGCTAAGAAACAGAGTGGTAGATCAGTGGAATAGGTTAGGTACACAAGACACAGAAGTCACCGACTATAACAATCTACTCTTTGATAAACCCAAAGAATCCAGCTTCAGGGCTAAGAATTCACTATTCCACAAAAACTGCTGGGAATATTGGAAAAATGGTATGGCAGAAACTGGACATAGACCAATATCTTATACCATATACCAAAATAAAGTCAAAATGGGTTCATGATTTAGGAATAAAGGCTGATACTATAAGCAATTTGGGAGAGCAGGGAATAGTTTACCTATCAGATCCATGGGAAAGGGAAGAATTCATGACCCAACAAGAGATAGAGAGCACTACAAAATGTGAAATGGATAATTTTGATTATGTTAAACTGAAAAGTTTTTGTATAAACAAAGCCAATGCAACAAAGATTAGAGGGAAGAAGAAAATTGGGTGAAAATCTTTACAACCAATGTCTCTGATAAAGGCCTCATATCTAAAATATACAGGAAACTGAGCCAAATTTATAGGAATAAAAGCCATTTCCCAATTGAGAAATGGTCAAAGGATATGAACAGGCAGTTTTCAGAGGAAGAAATTAAAGATATCTTTAGTCATATGAAAAAATGCTCTTAAATCACTATTGATTAGAGAAATGCAAATCAAAACAGCTCTTAGGTACTACATCTCTCCTGTCAGATTGGCTAACATGACAAAACAGGAAAATTTTAAATGCTGGGGAAGATGTGGGAAAATTGGAACATTAATACATTGTTGGTGGAGTTGTGAATAGATCCAGCCATTCTGGAGAGCAATTTGGAACTATGTCCAAAGTGCTATAAAAATATACATACCCTTTGACCCAGCAATACCACTCCTAGGGTTATATCCCAAAGAGATCACACAAGTGGGAAAGGGACTTGTATGTATAAAAATATTTATAGCAGCTCTTTTTGTGGTGACAAAGAATTGGAAATCAAGGGGATGCCCATCAATTGGGGAATGGCTGAACAAGTTGTGGTATATGAAGGTAATGGAATACTGTAGTGCTATAAGCAATGGGGAAGATATAGACTTCATAATAACCTGGAAAGACCTACATGATATGATGCTGAGTGAGAGAAGCAGAACCAGGAGCACATTGTACACAACCACAGACATATTGATTCTGTGATGACTAACTTTGATAGACTTGGCTCTTCTCAGCAATACATGGCTCAAAGATAGCTCCAAAGGACTCATGATGGAGAAAGCTAGCTACATCCAGAAAAAGAACTGTGGAGTCTGAATGCAGATTGAGGCAAACTATTTGCTGTCTTTTTTTCTCTTCTTTTTTTGGTTTTGTTTCTTCTCTCCCATGATTCATTCCATTGGTCATAATTCTTCTTTGCAACTTGACTATTGTGTAAATAAGTTTAATGCTAAGGTTTATGTAGAATCTATAACGGACTACATGCCATTTTGGGGGGAGAGGGGAGGGGAGGGAAGGGAAGAAAATTTGAAACTCAAGATCATGTAGAACTAAGTGTTGTAAACTAAAAATAAAAAATCTAATTTTTAAAAAAAGAAAGGAGTGCTTGCACTCATAGACCAGAGCACAGGCCAGGAGAGGAGCATCATACTACCTCAGAATAGAAGTAGCTCTGAAAACAGCAGCACAAAACCCCTGAAGCTTGGAACAAAGCACTCTCCATTTTGAAAGTGGTCATACCCTGACAAAAAGCTCAGTAGTCAAGTAATTGGCTGGGAAAATGAGCAAGCTGCGTAAAAGGACTCAAATCTTTTTTGGTGACAAAGAAGATCAAAACATACAGCCAGAAGAAGTCAACAAAGTCAAAAAGCCTACATCAAAAGCCTCCAAGAAAAATATGAATTGGTCTCAGGCCATGGAAGAGCTCAAAAAGGATTTGGAAAATCAAGTAAGAGAAGTAGAGGAAAAATTGGGAAGAGTAATGAGAGGGATGCAAGAAAATCATGAAAAACAAGTCAGCAACTTGCTAAAGGGGACCCAAAAAATACAGAAGAAAATAACACCTTAAAAAAATAGACTAACCCAAATGGCAAAAAAGCCACAAAAGCTCCAAAAAGCCAATGAGGAGAAGAATGCCTTACAAGGCAGAATTAGCTAAATGGAAAAGGAGGTCCAAAGACCACTGAAGAAAATACTGCCTTCAAAATTAGAATGGAACAAGTGGAAGCTAGTGACTTGATGAGAAATCAAGAAATAAAACAAAACCAAAAAAATGAAAAAATGGAAAACAATGTGAAATATCTCATTAGGAAAGCCACTGACCTAGAGAATAGATCCAGGAGAGATAATTTAAAAATTACTGGACTACATGAAAGCCATAATCAAAAAAAGAGCCTAGATATCATCTTTCAAGAAATTGTCAAGGACCTGCCCTGATGTTCTAGAACCAGAGGGTAAAATAGAAATTGGAAGAATTCGCCAATTGCCTCTTGAAAAAGATCTCAAAAAGAAAACTCCTAGGCATATTGTCACCAAATTCCAGAGTTCCCAGGTCAAGGAGAAAATATTGCAAGCAGTCAGAAAGAAATAATTCCAGTATTGTGGAAACACAATCAGGATAACACAGGATCTAGCAGCTTCTACCTCAAGGGATCAAAGGGCTTGAAATATGATATTCCATAGGTCAAAGGAGCTAAGATTAAAACCAAGAATCACCTACCCAGCAAAACTGAGTATAATACTCCAGGGAAAAATATGGATTTTCAATAAAATAGAGGACTTTCAAGCACTTTTGATGAAGAGACCAGAGCTGAATAGAAAATTTGACTTTCAAATACAAGAATCAAGAGAAGCATAAAAAGGTAAACAGGAAAGAGAAATAATAAAGGATTTACTAAAGTTGAACTGTCTTGTTTACATTCCTACACAGACAGATGATATTTGTAACTCATGAGACCTTTCTCAGTATTAGGGTAATTGAAGGGAATATACATATATATAGACAGAGATCACAGGGTAAGTTGAATATGAAGGGATGATATCTAAAAAAATAAAATTAGGGGCTGAGAGAGGAATATATTGGGAAGAGAAAGGGAGAGATAGAATGGGATAAATTATCTCACATAAAAGTGACAAGGAAAAGCAGTTACAATGGAAGGGAAGAGGGGGCAGGTGAAAGAGAACAAGTGAATCTTGCTTTCATTGGATTTTACTTAAGGAGGGAATACCATACACATTCAATTGGGTATCTTACCCTACAGGAAAGTAGGGGAGAAGGGGCTAAAAGGGGGTAGAATGATAGAAGGGAGGGCAGATTTGGGTAGGAGGTAGTCAGAAGGTAGTCAAAAGCAAACATTTTTGAAAAGGGACAGGGTCAAGGGAGAAAAGTGAATAAAGGGGGACAGGATAGGACGGAGGGAAATATAATTGGTCTTTCACAACATGACTATGATGGAAGTGTTTTGCATAACAATACATGTGTGGCATATGTTGAATTGCTTGCCTTCTCAAGGAGCGTGGGTGGGGAGGGAAGAAGGGAGAGAATTTGGAACTCAAAGTTCAAAAAACAAATGTTCAAAGAAAGTTGTTTTTACATGCAACTGGGAAATAAGATATACAGGCAGTGGGGTATAGAAATCTGTCTTGACCTACAAGAAAGTAAGGGGAAAGGGGATGGGGGGGAATGGGGTGACAGAAGGGAGGGCAGACTGGGGAAAGGGACAATCAGAATATATGCCATCTTCGGGTGGGGGAGAGGGTAGAAATGGGGAGAAAATCTGTAACTCAAAATCTTGTGGAAATCAATGTTGAAAACTAAAATATTTAACAATAATAAAATAGAAAGCACCACCATCCTTTTAATCACCCAGTTTCTCAATCTCAGAGTCATCCTCAACTCTTTACTCTTCCTTTCCTCCCATATCCGAATCATCTTCCAAATCCTGCTGATTCTACCTCCACAACTTCTCTTGAATCAAATCCCATCTTTCTGCTCACATGGCCCAGTTCAAGCCCTCATCACTCTTACCTGGACAATTGAAATAACCTCTGAATTGGTCTCCCTGCCAATCCAATCTACTACTAAAATTATTTTCCAAATGGGCAGTTCTAACCATGTTCTCCCTGACTCAGTAAAATCCAGTGGCTCCCTATTGCCTTTAGAAGCAGATATAAACTTTGCTTGGCTTTTAAAGTTCCTCACAACCTAACCCCAATCCAACTTTCCAGCTTTGTTATACTTTACTCCCTACCTCATACTCTGCTAAGAGGAATGACTTCCTCACCTACATACATGTTGTCTTCCCAATAGAATGCAAGCCCTTTGAAGGCAAAGACATATTTTTCTTCATATGCCCAACACCCTAGTACAGTGTGTGGCACATAACATTTGCTGGACACATACTTACCAAACAAACAGAATGAATCCCTCTTCTAGGATGTAACCTTTGTGTCAGTCATGAGCAGTGTCTTACCTTCCATCTACCCCCAAAGTCTAGCACAGTATTTTACACTCTTTTCATTTAACTAAGGTCAAATTCAATTGAAAGATATATTAAACATCTTCTTGTGTCAAACTCTATGCTAGGTCTGGAAACTCAAAAACAAAAATTAAATAGGCATTCACTCCCTCTCCCAATGAGCTTACATTAGGGGGCATTCTGTAGAAGCAGACTAAAATACTCTTCCTCCCCATTTTAGAAATTTTAAGAAACCACTTTAAAATTATACTGGTCTGAAATCTTTGAGAGAGAAACCTTATCATCCTTTTTTTATCCATTCCAAAACAGAATCCTTCTCCCCTTTTTCCAGACCAGCCCAAGAAAAGACTCCTGCTTGAAATAATTAGGGAGGTGATCAGAAAAGGGTAAGGGTCCTTGTTTGGTCTACCTTAACCGGATTAGTGTAATTTTCAGACTTAGGGGGAAAAAAGGAGGAAGCCTCTTTGATTATGTCAGTGAATGGAAGTATCTGAAGTCTACCTTTGACTTACTGGAAAAGAGAATTCTTAAAGAGAATGATCAAAGAGAGACTGAATGGTTTTAGGAAAATAATTCTCCAGGGGCATGCTGAAAATTAAGTGATTTTTGTTCTATTAGTGAAGTAAAATGTTAATTGAGTTTTAACCTGAATACTGTAACTGTTTTGTCACATTGCAGAATTTTGTCTATTGTTTAAAAATTCCATAACTGTAATTCTGAACTAGTTTGTATTAGAGATTTTCAGCCTCTTGAAATAGCTCAGTTCATCTTCGATTATATTTGTAAGCATAAATGCTTAGAATAGAATAATCCTTAAATAAAAATAGAACAATATATCTTAAGTTATTCCATTTTTTAAAATTGTATGTAAGTTAGTATTTACACACAATTCACTGGATACACAATCAGAAGATTTGACTGTGCCACAAACTGGGTCACCTTGGGCAAGTCACTACAATTTCCTAGGCCTTGGTTAACTGATCTGCAGAATGAAAGGATTAAACAAGATATTTCCCAAGTTCCCCCCATCTCACCCCTCCTCACTCTGGAATTTTGTCATTCCAACTTAAGGCTAAAGTGAGAAACTCTATAGAGAATTCTATCCTTTTCCTACTGTCAGGAAAATATATTTTCTAGAATGATGAAAACAGGTACCCCTCCTGCTTTTTCATTTCTTAGTAATAGCAGTTCTTCATTTCCTACCAGCTGCTCTGTTTGATTTTGACTCCACAAATATCAGTGGCTGGGTACCCTCTGGGGCTGCCTCTACCTTTACAGATGCCTTTTGTGTATTGTCTTCCCTCATTAGATTATAAGCTCTTTGAGGGGAGGGACTACTTTTCTTTTATTTATTTGTATTCCCAGCACTCAGCATAATGCCTACCACATAGCAGGTGTTTAATAAATGTTGATTGACTATTGACTAGTCCTGTAGTCACACTGTGGCAAAGATGGTTTTTTAGCATCTCTTCCCCATAATTTCCACATTCATAATCTAGTATTCTGCAGATGTTATTCTTTACTCCAGAAAAGAATGCTTTGCTTCAGTCTTCCCACTCTTATCTGCCAATCCAAGTTCCTAGCTTCAAAATTCAATGAAGCCTCCAATGATGGGCCTATGCCTGTGGATTCTTCATTGATGCCCTTGCAGCAGGGTCCCTGTGGTATCATGGCCCTGGTTTAAGTTGCAAGGAAGAAGCAGTTCATAATTCTTTTACTAGAGTCCTCACTCAGAAAACCAGGAAGATCTCTATACTGAAGAACCCGAATAGCTGACCCCAACTCATCACTAGCAAGCAATATGGCATGAAGTGTTATTACTGCTTCCAGAAAAGTGGTCAGCAACATGGCCAGTGATAATGGTGACACTGTATAGCAAGAAGGTAAGGAGAGAAAGCAGTTGAGCCTGTACAGGAAGACCTCATTGCGTTGCCATTAAAATAGTATTAGAGAAGGAGAATCACTGAACTCATTACTTTTTCCCCAATACCCAACCCTCTTCCTAACTTCACTGTTATGAGAGTACCACCATTTTCCCAGTCATCTAGATTCATAACCTAGAAGTCATCCTTAACTCTTCACTCACTTAGGTTCCATGTTCAATCAGTTGCCAAGTCTTATCAATTCCAATTCTCTTTCATCCATCCCCTTATTTTGTTCATAGGGCCATCACCCTAGTAAGGCCCTTTTCACATCTCTCCTGGACTATGAAAGTAGCTTCCTAATTCTTCTCTCTGAATCTCTGACCATGTTACTCCCTACTCAAGAAGCTTCATTGGCTACCTATTGTCCCTAAGATAAAGTATAAATTCCTCAGTCTGGAATTTAAATTACAATATTGCTTCAACCTATCTTTTCAGGCTAATTACATATTATTCTCCCTTACACATTCTATGTTCCAGTAAAACAGCCCTACTTGCTGTTGATAGTCATAAAATTCCATCTTCCAAGTTCTTGGCTTTGAACTGGTTGTCTCCCTTGATTCTCCATGCCTGGAATGGGGAAATGCCTTTGTCATTCCTGCCGCCAAAACTCAATTCAAATGCCATCTTCATAGAGGAGGTTTTTCCTGATCTCCCCCTTCCCACCTCAATTTGCTAGTGGCTCTCCAAGTTTCTTTGCATGTGTTTTATATACATTTTGCAAATTCTTAGCCCTGCCCTATATGTAAGCCCCTTGAAGGCAGAGACTTTTTTGTTTTTTATCTTTGTAACCCCAGTACCTAGCACAGTGCCTGGTATATAGGAGGCCCTTAATAAATGTTTGCTAAGTTGAATTTGTTAAATGCCCCTGAATAGTTGAGGAGGAAGAGCTCTTAGGACCTAAGAGCTTAGGTGATATAGAAAATCAAAGCACTATCCTTAGACGGTTCAGATTCTGCCCATGACACTCATGAGTTCCGACTGTGACCTTGAGTAACTCTGCTCTCTGAGAAGCCGCTTCTTAAAATATAAATGTAGATACCATTTACACTCCACACCTCACAACGTTTGTAAGAAAAGCACTTTGTAAATCTTACATCATCACATAAATGTTGGTTATTTTTAGAATTAATGATTGGCCAATTTCTGTATCTTTAGGCCTTTTAGATTTTCCACAGACTAAGACCTAGATGAGGCTCTCAGACATGGGAAGAATATTAGTACAATGTGTGAGTTCCAGAGAAGAAATTCCCATGACCTGGAAAGAACTCCACCTCTTCCCTTTTATTAAGGGAATTTGTTCTGTGAAGTTTGGATTCAATGGGCCATACTTGAGGACCTAGAGGGCCACATGTGGCCTCAAGGCCATAGGTTCCCCACCCCTTATCCAGAGCATAGGGGTTTAATCATTTGGAACATTAGCCACAACTCATTGGAAAGATATTGGCAATCATATGGCATACCAATGAATAAAAGCATCTCCATCATGCCCTTGCCAAGATGAACTATTTCCCTCCAGATATATGTAAAGAGACCCAATTAAACTTAGCTCCCCTCCACATTGTCTCCCAAGAAGGGAAAGAGGGATCTCAGAAGAATGAAGCAAACAAACATCTATCTATTCAGTGCCTACTATGTGCCATGCACTGTACTAAGCACTTCTCAGATATTTCATTTGATCCTCATAACAATTCTGGAAGGTAGGTGCTATTATTATGCCCATTTTTACAGTTGAGACAACTGAGATAGACAGAAGTTAAGTGATTTGACGAGGGTCACACAACTAGCAAATGACTGAATTAGGATTTTAACTCAGGTGTTCTTATCGAAGGTCCAACTCTCTATCTACTGCACCATCAGATGCCTCTTGTAGGAGAGCATGGTTAGCATCGCTATTAGAAAAGCTTTCAAAAAAAAGAAAAGAAAGAAAAGCTTTCAGCCCCATGGCTAGTGGTAGGAGTTCTCAGATTAAACACTAAGGTGGAAGGAAACTAAGGAACAAGTGTAGCTGGACTGCTGTGAGCTGATGACAGCATGTGAACACATTAGCTGTGGATGTCACATGGAAACAATGTTCTTTCTTGCTGGTGAATCTAGTAGGCTAGCCAACTAGTAGTTTGGGTATTTGCAAAGTGAGGATAAGACCTAGATGAGTACTGGAGCTTGGGAAGAGTACTGAGGCATTGGCCAAGTATATGGCAGAGAAAATGCCCCCAAGCAGATATTCCTGCATACCCCTTTCCCAGTGTTGCATGTAGCAGGGAGAGGGCTGGGGAAAGCATCTCTCTGTCTCCTCCTAGGGTATATGATGTCTTGTGGCAACACTTAGGACCATCCCCACACAGTAAGGGGTGATTTTTCCAGGATCTAGACTGTCCTGGGCTTTCAAAAACAATCCCCACTCCATTTCTAATACAGTGCTTTTTCTAAGATTCTACCCCATCGTCCTAAGAATGTGTTAAAAAAAAACTCAGGCATGTCAGAAAATAAAGAATTTCTTAGTATCACTCCCATAAAATACTGCACCAGCCTTCTCTTTTAGCTCCATCTTCTATACCTTGCTGTTGCCCTGCCTGTAAATGAAGCCACAGACTCAGTTTCTCATTCTAGCTCCCAAAGTTCTGTCAGCCCTGCTAAGAAGGGCCTTCTTCTAAGGAACACATATTCACTCTACAGAAACTACCAGACTACCTCAGAAGGTTAAATTCACTCCCATGGAATAATCAGGTATATTATGCAAACCAGCCCCATGGAAACAATAATAATTTATAAGCTATCTTAATAGATGCTTGTTGCTATAGTTATTTGTAAAAAATACTCTTTGGTGGTTTCGAATGTATATGCATTCAGTTTCCTTAGACTATAAGCTCCTTGAGAGCAAGAACCAAATCTTCTCTTTCTGCAATAAACCCTTCCCCCCTACTCTCCCAATGGATACACACATGCATATATATATATACACATACACATACTGTATTTGTAACTGTGTGGACACTGAAAACACATTGGGCATTAAATTCAATAAACACTATTATCTGACTGACCAACAAATTTTAAATGACAAAGCAAAACCGTGGAATACTGGAAAACCACAGTAGCAGACGGAAGAAATTAAATATAGCATAGTCAGAAATAGAATGTATCCTTTGATTAAAGACACTGTGCAACCCATAAGGCAAAGAGATAATGCTGTTGATAGCGATAGCCCCTGGGGGGGAAAGCTACAGCAACAAAACAAAAGATGATATGTTTGTGTGCCCACTGTGGAAAGGATTAGCACCTCCTTTAGCTAGACTTACTTCAGGATCACTGTCAGGCTCTTCATGTCCCCTCACATAAAGAAAACCATGTATATGTGTATATGTATGCTTTAGACACTGGCATGTATTCATATATCTGTGGATCTTAACTTTTCTGTAGGAAAATTTTAATTCCAAAGAAACATTTATCAGGATAGAATTATGTAATTATTGTTCAGTCATTTCATTTGTGTCCAACTCTTTGTGACTTCATTTGGGGTTTTCTTGGCAGAGATATTAGAGTGGTTTGCCATTTCCTTCCCTAGCTCATTTTACAAATGAGGAAACTGACACAAACTGGGTTGTGACCTGCCCAGGTTTACGCAGCTAATAAGTGTCTGAGGCCAAATTTGAACTCAGAGAGATGAATCTTCCTGACTCCAGGCCCACCACTCTATCCACTGCACCACCTACAATTATATAAAGGCATTATTAAACAGCTTCAAATGTTACCAGTTTGGATCCAATCAACTTCTTGACTGGGTTTTCTAGTGGTGAAGTTTGCCTGAGTGGCTATAGCTTCTCCAACACCCTACTCAACAGGGAGACAACTGGGGAAGACTGCATTTTACTTTGTTCTTTTTCCTGGTATCCAGTACTCTGTGGTAGCTATAGATACCATCCTTGTATGGCAGAGATACAGTTTTCCAGTAGGTGTTAAGTTTAATATGAGAACAACTTTCAGATGCAGTTTCAGTTACATTGGTACTAAGGTACTGCTTCAGAGACTCTTCATCACTCTAAGGCCATGTTTTAAGATCCCAGAGATAACACTTGGGGTTACATCTGGTTACATCACAAAATTCCACTAAAATTTTACTTCATATTACCTAACATTTTAACATGATAAAGCCTTAATTTATGTTTCTGACCAAAATATCATTAGCAACCATACAGGTTAAATATTGATAAAGAAGAATAAAGGTACCATGGACCATCAATTTGGACAATTCATCCAAACAACTCACCAATTCAATCAATCTGTCATGGGCCAAATATATTAATAGGTTGTTTGGTATAATCATCTTCTTTGCAAATCCTACATTTGCTTCCAAGGGGAAAGAAAGAGCAAGTGAATTGAAAATGAGGGCACTCTCATTCAAGGAACTTAGCAGGGAGGGCCCCATGGCTCTTCACCAAAGGTTGCTCTATCAGCCTGGGTCATTCTACTTCCACAACCCAGGCTTGCTCTACCCAGGCTACTACCAGAGGCAACCTGAGTAGCTTACGTCTTCCAACAAGCTGCCCTAACCCACTCCTTTTGATTCAAGTTTACTCATTTTGGTTAGAGATTTCTTGGCTACCTTGTTGGCATCTGATGACAAGGTCACCAGTACTTCCTACTTTGGAAGAGGCAGGCCTTTCAAACTCAACCTTATATCCTTGTACTGTCAGTATATGTAAGTATCTGAACTCCGTAAGCAACTAAGCTTTCGTGTGAGCTATGTGTATAGCTAACCCTGCTATTACAACCAAACAAGAAACCATTTAATAATAGTGCCCTCTGCTATGTTTGTAAATCTCAATTGTATATGGGTCTGTATGTGTGATAGCTCAAGACTTTTAAATGGAAGAAGCTACAAAGACTTACAGAGTATTAAAAAATAGAAATTCTATCTTTCATCCTGTGCAGCTTTTGTCTCATTATATGCACATCTCAAACATCTGAATCATATTATTCACAGATGACAAAGTCTGACTTTCCCATGATGGAATTTGAAGAAAACAGTTTGAGGATGGTGCCACATAAGCGCATGGGAGGTATATGCATGCATCAAAAGAAGAACACATCCCTCCTTTTGTCAGTGATTTACAGGGGACCCTACTTACAGCTGAACAGATATCTGATGTAACAATTCATTGTTCTGACACATATTGCAATCACGATGAGCAGTTTTTAATGCATCAGGTTACACTAGCTCAGCCCATGGTCTTACACCATGTAACATAAATTTCATTGAAAAGAGTGACATAACATGACACTGACTTTTAAAAGACCCACACTATTTTACTAGATCACATACCTTTTCTTTGTGAATTCCCAATTCAAAACTCAAGCAGGCAGACAGAAATGAAGTGAATGAGTATCCACAAACCAGCATATTTATCTTGCATGGTTTCTCACATTTCTACCCATAGTCAATGATTCCATTCCATTTTTATGTCGCAATGCGTGAACAATGTTAATGGGCATTTTTTTGTCACCTGAAATAAGATTTTTATCCAGGGCCAATCACAAAAGATTCAAAAGTGTTTTGGATGGTGAAATAAAGATAAAATCTTTAAAATGTTTACTTTTAGTTACACATGACTGTTACATTTGAAACTGTCACAAAACTGTAAAAACTACTTTAGTCTTATCTTCTCCATGACATTTTTATTCCCTTCAATAAAATGCTTTTCTGGAGTGTAAAATAAATTAAATAGCCTCCATATACTCCAGTACTGATATTGGTACGAAATGAGATATTAAGATTAGGATTTTATAATAATGTTACATATGTAATATGTGTATAGGCAATATGGTACATCATATTACAATATAATGATAGGCAAACAATTGTCAATAAACATCAACAAAAATGGTTCATAAGGATTTTTTTATTTAATTCTCTACCAATATAGATCCCAACACATATGAATTGTTCTTATTTCTGTACTATTTTTCAAAATTATTATCATAGAGAAGTATGGCAGTCTTCAACCTAGGAACTTTTTTGAGGTAGTAATATAAAAATGGGTATTTTCAAATTGATCTGTGAACTTTGTAAGGGTTTCATGGGGCTATTTTTTTGGCCAAAGTTAGGCTTTAAATGTTTTTGTAATATTACTGATTTTTTCATATTTTAGGTTTGCATAAGGATATTATTCTAAATCTAGTTCTTTTCCTTGATCTAGTTCCTTTCTCATCTTCATCTAAAGTGGTATGTCTGTTCCAAGTACAATAAAGGACCACAACAAAAAGTGTACTCACCTAAAATATTGCTTATAGCAGAAACCATATTATATTTGTTTTAGTGTGGCCCAGTAAGGAAGGAAAAAAATATTGTAAGACTTCCTAGAAGGTCAATTCCCAGTTTTTATACCTCATTATTTATTTTATTATTGCCGTCATTGTAATAATTACTGTTGTTATTTGAGATACCCCTTAAATTTGAGCTGAGAGAAAGAGAAAAGATCTTAGAAATCATCTTGTCCAGTCCCTTCATTTTAGAAGTGAGGAAAATGAAGTTATTTTAGAACCTGAAGGGATTTAGAATTAACAGCACTTAGACCAGAAATTGAACATGTGAGGTGAGAGAAAGGAGTCAAAGTTTGGAACAATGGGTTCTCTGACCCCAAATCTAGCATTATTTGCCCTTTGCCACACCGTCTCTCTTGAGTTTGAGTTGAGCTGGATGTGTGTGTGTATAATCTACAACTGTTGATGAGATATTTCTCTCTCTCCCTCAAGAGAAATTGCAGATTCTAATCTGGAGTTTAGGTAAGAAGTACTTAGTTTGTGAGGCACAGATTTTGAATTTTGGCTTTACTGAACTGCCTAGAAGAGAGAATATTCAATGGTAACAGGATAGTTGTCATCAAGTACTTGAAAGGCTGTCATGTGGAAGAGGGACTACACATGTTTAATTTGGCCCCAGAGGGGAAATCCAGGCACAATGAGAGGAAGTTGAAAGGGCCAATTTAAGCTTGATTTCAGGGAAATCTCCCTAAATACTCAAGCTGTCCAGAAGTAGATGGGCTGCCCCTAGAGGTGGCAAGTTTCCCCTTCACAGAGGCTTTCAAGTAGAGCCAGACTTATGTTAGGTTGAATTAGGTGGCCACCGAGGTCCTTTCCAACTCTCAAATTCCATAACTCTATTCTTCTTTGATTCTGTGAAGTTGGGGGACATGACAGTGATTGCTAAGGGCAAGAACGTAACTAAAGAGCAAAGAAGAAGGTCAAGGACCTGGTGAATATCCACCTTAAGTCATCCAGAAAAGGAGCCAGCAAAGAAGAGGGAAGAGGTTGAAATAGAGATATTAGAAGAGAACCAGGAGAGTATGAAATTTCAGAAGTCAAAGGAAGAAAGAGTACCCAAGAGGGATGTTTCTACTTAGATGCATCAATTGTTTTCATGTAGGTACTCCTTCTACCAGGGAAAACTGCAACACTTCCACCTTATCATTCTGTGAGATTCTTTCCAATTTATTCTTCCCATAAACCTTTGATAGAGAATCCTAATGTGCCAAATGTCTTCCTCTTTCTTAGCCCTACATAGCACTTAACTATCTTCTACTTGTCTTTAATTCTGAATACATGAGCACTTTGCTTTCTTTTCTAGTCATGTCCTTGAATATGTTTTTGTCAATCAATCAACAAACATTTATTAAGTGTCTGCACTATGTGCCAGGCGCTGTGCTGAGTGCTAAGGATATAAACACAAAAATGAGACACAGGACTGGAGTTCAGGGATGAAATTTGGGCTCAATGTATAGATTTGGGAGTCACTGACATAGAAATAAGTAAATCCATAAGAAACATCAGCAAAACAGTATAAACAAGGCAAAAAAAATCCAGGGCACAGGACAGAGTCTGGACTGACCCCTACACTAAGAAGGTCCAGAGGAAAAAAAATAATAAAAGTAAGGATCAAGGGAAGACAGACTGGTTAATAGCATACCATGTTACAGAAAAGTCATGAAGACTGAAAAGGGGACATGGAGTTTAGCAATGAAAAGATAACTGGCAATTTTTCAAAAAGCACTTTCAGTAGTGATGGGGTTATAAAGTAGATTGCAAGGGGTTGAGGAGAAAGTAGGTGGTCACAAAGTGGAGACAGTCAGTATAGACTACTCTTTCTAGGTGTTTAGCAATGAAGGAGAAGAGGAGAATGGCATAAAGGGATAGCAGAGTCAAGGAAAGTTTTCTTTTTGGGGGACAAGCAAAAACTGAATGCTTGATAGCCATGGGGAGAGATTGGGGTTGGAGGATGGGGTGGTGAAGAAAGAGAAAGAGAAGCAGAGACATACAGGAAAGGGGGAAAGGGAAAGGAGAAAGAGAAAGAGAGAGAGAGAGAGAGAGAGAGAGAGAGAGAGAGAGAGAGAGAGAGAATGAGAATGATTGATAGATGAAGCTTCCAAAGGAAATTGAAAGTGATTGTATCAAAGGCACAAATAGAAGGATTAACATTGACACTAGAGCCAAAAGGAGAGAGAGAGGATGGAGGAAAATATAAAGAGCTGCTAAGGTGGTAAGTGAAGATGAGGGAACAACATGCCAGAGAAACCTCTTCTCAGTGAAGTAGAAAGTGAGGTCATGTTTTGAGGTAAAGGAGTTGGGGGCTTGAAGAAAAAAACAAAAGCTTGCAACATCTTCTGTGGGAAGAGCAAAAGCATGGCAGAGTCAGTTGTTGTTCAGTCAAATGCAACACTTTGTGACCCCATTTGGGGTTTTCTAGGCAAAGATACTGGAGTTGTTTGCCATTTCCTTCTCCAGCTCATTTTTATAGATGAGGAACTGAAGCCAACAGGGTTGAGTGACTTGTCCAGGGTCGTACAGCTAGCTGTATTTGAACTCAGAAATATGAGTCATCCTAATTCCAAGCCCAGCCCTCTATCCTAGCTCTTCTAGCAGAATCAATAGAGAAGAATAAAAGCATTTCCATGTGCCAGTGAGACTGGACTAATAGAGTTAACACAGCCTCTCTGGACCTCAGTTTCAATAAAGTGATAAAATAAGGGGGTTAGACTAGATGGTCTCTGAAGTCCCTATGATCCAATGACTGACTCAGACGAGAGACTGAGGATGCCTTCAGGGCAGAGGTAGCCATTGAATCAGATCTGGAGGATGAGAAGGATATTGCATTGGCTAAAGCACAGAAAGTATAAAGCTCAAGATATCTTTGAAGAACAGAAAGTGGTCCAGCTTTTGTGGTGTGTAGGGTAAGTACAGGAAAAGAGTGGAAAATAAGCCTGGAAAGAAAGATTGGGGTCATATTGTGAAGAACCTTGGATTGATATAAAGTTGAAAAAGTCTAGAAACACCTAACCTCAAAGAAGCAAATCAGGTCTTGTTTAGCTGTCCCACCCCCCATCACCCGCACACAAAACGCAGTATTCGGTAACAACCCTGATTGATCTCAGTCACATATTAACTCCTTAGACATGAAATCAAATAAATGGTTTGAACTTTTAACTTCAGGTAATTGTCCTGGTGTCACATAGACACCAAAATAAACAGATCACTCTTGAGTTACTGCTCTATAATAAAAGAGTTTCCTGTTGTGAGCAGGTTGATTTTTTAAATGTCAGACTGGAAAATTACTTCGACATAAATTGTTCCTTATCATTATGTGACTTCTAGAGCTGAAGATCAAAATACTATTGGACTGACCTTCTATCTCAAACATTAAGGTAAGGTAGACCTTATCCTCACATGTTAAAATGAGACTAATCAATTTCCAGCCCTAAAAGATGGAACAGCTGATACAGCAGATGAATACTAATTGTTCTGTGTCACTGGAGTGATCAGTCAAAATCAGTCAATGCACATTCTTTCCCATTATCCCCGGGCCTGGCCAAATGAACACTCAGCTATATTAAAACTGGTTATAGACTCTTAAAGAACCTCATGTTCATGGGCAGCATGAGACTTATAGAGGAAGGGCTGGCCTTAAAGCCACGAAGTCCTGTGTTCAATTCTTGCCTTGGCTTCTTACTGGCTGTTTGACCTTTAGAAAGGTGCTTTTCAGTGGCCCCAGTAAGTCTCTAAGACTATGCATTAGAGACAGGTTATTGATTTCTCTCCATCTATGAAGGGAGTTACATTTCAAGAAGTTCCCCATTCCAGTGAAATTATAGCTCTGTATGCTTCCTCTCAAGAGTATCTGTCTGTCTGTCTGTTTCTATATATGTGTGTATATATGTATACATATGAGTGTACATATCTATACAAATATGTGTATGTGCCTCCCAATAGTATATACATGTGTATACAACAACCAACCAACCAGCTTTAGTTTCTTCCACTATGAATGGGGATAATAATAGCACCTACTTGCTAAGATTACTGTGATGACCAGATGAGATAATATTTGTGAATTGCTTAGCACAGTGCCTGGCACATGGTAGATGCTACATAAATGCTATTTTTCCCCTTGAGGGCAGGGACTCTTTTTTTCTACTTTTTCTTTACATTTATAGGGCTTAGCATGGGCCTGGAACATAGTAAATGCTTTATAAATGCAGATTGATCGAGACCAGGCCTGTGTTTGAAGTATTTTGCAAGGTTTGAAGATAAGGGAAGAACTCTTCCCACCAGTAAGGTGGGTTAGTCATTGTAGTGATTAAGGTTAGGGTTAAGAATCTAAATCACCTTGTTCAGTCTTGTCTGACTCTTCATGACCCCATTTGGGGTTTTCTTGGCAAAGATACTGGAGTAGTTTTCCATTTCCTTCTCCAGCTCATTTTACAGATGAGGAAACTGAGGCAAAGAGGGTTAAGTGACTTGCCCAGGGTCACACAGCTAGGAAATGTCTGAGGCCAGATTTGAACTCAGGAAGATGAGCCCTCCTGACTCCAGGCCTGGCACTCTTAGCTAGCTGCCCTAAATCATAGAACGTTACTTATCCACTGAGGACAAAGCACTCAGTAATAGTCACTGTTCTGAGCCTAAGTCCTCATACAATGTACTGCCTGAGATTAAAACAAACAAAGAACAACCTTTTAATTAAGTCTTAGGTTCAGCCTCAGGCCTAGCTTGTTTCTCCGGCAGACTAAATGAGTGGGTCTCCCACCTACCACTTTGGCTTCAAAATACATTCCATGGATTCCTTTCTGCATTTTATAAAGCTTCTCTCTACTACATATCCTACAGCTATAGCGCCTCCCTGGCCTTCAGATACCTTCCACTGTGGAAACCTAGCTCCTTTCCCCCTAGGATATCCCTGCAAGCCTTTCCTCAAACCAAAAGAATAACCTTTCATCACCTTGGCTCTCTGAAAGGCCTAATGTAAGCACTCAATACAGTGGAAGCAATCGCTTGACATCATTCCAGTAAATCCATCTTGCCTGCAATGCAGCTTGTTTTACTGTAATGGTATTATTTTGGGATTTATTGGCCTCCAGCTCTACGGGAAGATAAAGGAGCACTTCGGGCAACTGCTCAGTTATGGAGAGTGGGGGTGAAAACAACAAATAATAGCAAGAAGTTGGCTCTCTTTTTCATTCCTTTCCCTCCCTAGCCCCCCCCCCAATTCCCCCTTAGTTTCCAGGCTACTTTGACAGATGGTTTTATGCCAGCCCACCCTAAGCTATTCCATATCAACAATACCCATGTTCTTAAATTGGACATTTATCTAAGTAAATCTCTTTTGACTAATTTGAATAGAGGAACTATTAGAAAAATTACAGCTGGAATTTAAATCTTAGTGGCTCCTCCCCATGTGCCATATTTCTTTTTCTTTTTGTTTTTGTCAAATGGCAGGTGGAAACAAGATAGTCTTCCCATGTGAGAGACATCATGGAGGGTATGGAGAGCACTGTGATCCAGGGCCGGGGAGACCTGGCCTTGCTCCTTGTTAGGGGGTAACTCCGGGGAAGTCACTAAACCTCACTGTGCCTCAGTCTCCTCATTTGTCAAATTTAGGTAATAGCAGTTGTAGACCCTTGCTTGCAGAGTTGTTCTGAGGCTCTAATAACATAATGTAGATAAAGCATTTTGTAAACTTTAGAGTACAATATAAATTTCAACTACTAATTAGTATAATTCATCTTCAGTGTGGTGTGATTTTATTTTTGTCATTGTATCACCAGCATTTTAGCGCAGGGTCTGGCCCTGTAGCAGGCACTTAATAAATGCTTATTGACTGATTGGTTACATTGGAATTAGAATCAGAAGACTTGGAATCAAATTTGAGACCCAGACATATTCAAATGAGTTACATGCTTGAAACCTGTAAAAACACTGTACAAAATCGTGTAGTTATCACCTTCATCAGAAAGTGTTGTTTGGTTGGTTTTTTAACTACCCTAGGCATGGTAGCTGTGCTTATGTATTGAAAAATCTGTTGAATTTGAGAAGTGCTTTGAATACTACTCTTCTGCATCTTTAAAAAATGAAAAAGAACAACTCCTTTGTTTACAATTCAATAGCTCACAGCTCTATGACACTTGAAGCACTCTCCATGAAATGCTCTTCTCACAACAACACTGTTTGTGTTGGCTTTGTTTATGTTGTTTGTCCTTTGTTCTGGAAGAGGACCATGACATCAAGTAACATGCAAGTGATTTGGATTTGAATGGGGGAGGACTGTGCAAAGTCACCAGCCTCACTTTCTCCTCCGGAGCCGTCTGGGTCCAGTGGCCAGATATGGGCCAGGATGACTGGAGATGGCCCCCAAACAACACTGAGATACTGAGCAAAAGTAGCATTGTCCCCATTTTACAGATAAGGAATTGAAGCTCCGAGAGGTTAAGGGACTTTTCCACAGTCACACAGCTTATAAGAGTTGGAGCCAGGATTCAAACCCATTTCTGCTAACTTCAGGTCTAACACCCTTCGCATTCCACTACACTGCTTTTGAAGAGCTGGTGATTGGGACATCACTGTGGTAACAAAATTTATGACTGAAGTGAGCAGAAAGCAGAGTCCAGGGTTTTGGTGTGAGGCAGGGCAGACCAGGAACTAGGGATTCTCTAGGATGTCAAAATCTCAGGAGGAGGCAGGGATGACTAGGAAATGAAAAAAGAGGAGTTCTGACTGGAAGATTTCAAGTAAGATAGGTATACACACACTCAGAAAGCACATGTTGGCTCTTGGTCAGTTGTTTCAGTCATGTCAGACTCTTTGTGATCCCATTTGGGATTTTCTTGTCAAAGATATGGAATAGTTTGCCATTTCCTTTTCCTGCTCATTTTACAGATGAGGAAACTGAGGCCAACAGGATTAAGCCACTTGCCCAGGGTCATGCAGTTAGTAAGTATCTGAAGCCAGATTTTAACTCAGGTCTTCTTGACTCCAGGCTTGGCACTCTATCCACTGCATCATCTAACTACCCAGAAAACACACTATTTTATTATATACCATGAGCTTCACCAAAGGTTATGCATTTTTTTAGCTGCAGTGATGTGTGGACATGGTCTTGGGTGAGTCTCAATACCTCTGTCTGATTCATCTGTGCTAGTCATGGCCTCCAATATCTTGGCAGTAACATCAACTCACACCATGATATCTAACCTGGGATATTCACTACCTCCTGGTACTATATTGTTGTTGTTTAGTTGTTCAGTTGGGTCCAACTCTATATGACCCCATGGGCAAGTCCATGGGGTTTTCTTGGCAAAGATACTGGAGCGGTTTGCCATTTTCTTCTCCAGTATGTCCCTATTTTACGGATGAGAAACTGAGGCAAATAGGGGTTAAGTGACTTGCCCAGGGTCACACAGCTACTAAGTGTCTGAGGGCAGATTTCAACTCAGGAAGAGGAGTCTTCCTGGCTTCAAGCTTAGTTTTTAATTCACTATGCCACCTAACTGCCCCTGTCACTGTAGGAGGAGAAAAAAAAATTACTTCCATTGTCTTTTGGAGGATTATGTTTGGTTTTTGTTGTTATGTCATCAGTACAGTTATAAAAAATGCAAATCCATCCCCCGGCGGGGAGGGATGCCCACCTTACCCATGTAAATGTCTCTGCTACTTTTAGCCAAGATGCAATCTCTCTTCCAGTGAAGCTGACCTCACTGTCCTCGGTACCTGGGCTGTTTATTCCTAACTCTTTGCTCTTTTACCTGCTGTTACCTGCATATGGAATGCTGTCCCTGGTCCTCTTCTTCTCATCAAATCCTTTTGATCCTGCATTCCCACCTTTTCCATGAAACTTTCCTTGATTATTCTGATCCATACTAATATCTCTTCTACCCAAAGTTCCAAAGCACTTACTACTAACGTCATTCTACATTTGTCCCTTTCATCATATAACAAATGTTTGGTATTTTCCACTAATTGTTTAATGTAAATGTTATAATCTTTCCTAGGAAAGGGAAGGTACTGCATGTTTCATTTACGTCTTTCACAATACTTTATATAGTGGTGAGACCACAGGAGGAACTCAATTAAATGCTTACTGAATTGACAGTGGAGGTTTTAAAAAAGCAACATTCATGCTAATTGTACTGGGATGGGTTAGATGGGGTGGCGATGGCAAAGGGATCAACCAGATGACCTCTCAAGGGCCTTTTCAGCCAAGCCAGTCATAATTGCTTGACATTGTACTTCCATGATGCTGTTACAGCTTTCTCTTTCCAAAGTGTAAACTTCCCTATACTCTCACATATCAGATGACACTAATAACCTATTCTTAGAAGTCTCCAAGGGAGGATACCCCTGGTATTCCCTGCAAATCCTCCCTCCAGGACATCAGTATTATCTTTCAGTTCTTAAAACAGCTTCCTCCTGCTTAGAAAACCCTTCTGAGCTCTACAAATAACTCTTTTCCTCCAAGCAGATAAAGAAAAAGACATTCAGCTGATAAGAAACAGGAAGTCTAATTCTTCAGTTCCCCAGCCTTTCTTTCATAAACTAGTCTAACTATGATTTCTCCTTCACAGCTGTAGCTGGAAAGGATAGGTAAAGAGAGGGAGAGGGAATCGGGGTAAAATGTGTGCATTCACCACGTGCCAATATTATTCTGTTAGAGCACCAGAAGCATCAAGTTACTTAGAGAACATGGGAAGAGCCAGAGGATTGAGTGGACCTAGGAACGATCCCTGGGGACAAGGGGTATCAGATGAGGATTATGAGTTAGGATAACATAGTGGGAAATGGAGACGTTTTCAAAAAGGGAGAGAAGTTGACAGTCAGAATGGGAAGGGGCCTCAGTGGTTGTATAGTCAGCCAGTGACCATGTATTTAGTTCCTACTATGTGCCATACACTGCATTAAGTTCTAGGGATACAGAGAAAGGCAAAATATAGTCTCTGTACTCAAGGAGCTCACAATCTAATGTGGAAAAACAACAGACAAAAAACTACATACAAAAAACCCTTAAACACAAAATAAGTAAGAAAGAATCCACAGAGGAAAAGTGGTAGAATTAAAAGGCTTTGGGAAAGGAGGCTTCCTGCAGAAGGTGGGATTTTAGCTGGGACTTGAAGGAAGCCAGGGAAGCCAGGAGACAGAGCACTTCGATGCACTGGAAATAATAGGTGAAAATGTCCAAGAGTTGAGAAACTGAGTGTCTTGTTTGAGAAACAAGAAGGAGACTGGTGTCACTGGATTGAGGAGTATGTGGAATATGCTTTACAATCTGACAAAAAGTCGTCCAGTACAGGGGAACTCACTGCCTCTCAAGACAGCCTATTCCTAATTATTAGGAAACTTTTTCATGTTTCAAGGTGAAATTTCTCAGCAAATTCTATCCTCTTGAGACAAATATAAGATACGGTGTGTGCCCACATAAGATATGTATGCATACATGGATTTTCTAAATATTTAGACACGGATCTCAGGTTGCATGGAGAGATGTCTCTGGAAGCTGAAATTTCTCCCTTGTAATACAGAGAAGAAAGATCATGGCTGAATGCTTATTTCTTCACTGTCCTGTTAGTAAGGGAGAGAGACAGACAGACAGACAGACAGACATGTGCTTGATACCCAGACGATACAGATGAAGTAAAATAAAATACAGAATCTCATGGGTTGACAGACCTATACCTTAACTCTCCAAAAGGGCCAAAGATGATGCATCTACATGGGTGGTCACAAGGTGGTCAAAGCAAGGGTCATCTCCACAGAGTAAGTGGTCATAAGATGGGTGCCTTCTAATGTTGGGCAACAGAGTGTAGTCTGGAGGTACAAAAATAAGTTGGGAGACTTTCCATATCATTAGGTCATCTCTGCCACACAGGGCTTGGTCATGATGATTAGGCAAAAGAGGGTGGAGGTCCAGAGGTCTTCACACCCTTGCAGGCCAAAAGGGTGGAGGTCTTCTAGGCAGCATCTTGTGGTTAAGCAAGTGAACTTAATTTGCAGTTTAAAGCTCTGGGACCTATCTAACCTTATCTAATTACTCCTAAATAGAAGATATAGCTATCTAATCTTATCTAATTATAAGATATATATGTATTAATATTAGTTGATTAAACTGACTAAATGTATATTAATAGATAAGTCTAACAGAAATAGCTACCTCTATGGAATAACATTAAACTGAATAATACTGATTACAATAAAATAGATGTTAAATAATTCATTTCTCTTATAAGTGGAGAAATAAGGCAGCTACTGCCCTACTACTACCTCTACTTTCTACCCAGGAGGACTGCAGCATTTTTTCTTACTCAAAAGCCACCATGAAAAAGAATAAGAATGTGCCCATTCATTTCTAGAAAAAAAGTATGCCTGGATCTGTATCCAGATTCCGTCAGTTCTTTCTCTGGGGATGGATAGCGTTTTTCATCCTAAGTCCTTGAGAGTTGTCTTGGATCATTGCATTGCTGAGAATAGATAAGTCATTCACAGCTGATCATCTTACAATATTATGTGTATAAATAACACTCTCCCGGTTCTACTCATTTCACTTTGCATCAGTTCATGTAAGTCTTTCCGTGTTTTTCTCAGAGCATCTAGCTTATTGTTTCTTAGAGCAAAACAGTAATCCATCACAATTCTATAGCACAATTTGTTTAGCCATTCCCCAAAGGATGGATA
This sequence comes from Trichosurus vulpecula, assembly GCF_011100635.1. NCBI lineage: Eukaryota > Metazoa > Chordata > Mammalia > Diprotodontia > Phalangeridae > Trichosurus > Trichosurus vulpecula. The sequence continues at coordinate 438,856,910 of NC_050573.1, read as the reverse complement.
GTCCCTTGATTTCCAATTCTTTGGGTGGCCATTGTTTTAATCAGTCATTGAGGAAGCATTTATTAAGCACCAGACATTGTTTGCTAGATGCTGGAGATACAAAGATGAAAAGGAAACAATCCCTGCCCTCCAGAAACTTACATTCTATTGGGAATAGATCCAGGACTGAATTCTAAATCCTTTGAGATCCTTTAGAAAGACAGCCTACCTGGCATCCAAACAGTGCTTAATGTATAGTAGTGTTAATGACAAAATAATGAGTCTAAAGGGAGTTTCTGATAGAGATGGAAGATTATATCTCATGAATGGAGTCTATTAGAATAGTAGCTGTGTAGGAGAGATAGAGAGAGCTGGCCTAAAGACCAGGAAGACCTAAGTTCAACTCCCATCTTTGACACAGACTGGCTATGACTCTGGGCAAGTCATAGAACTTTTCAAAGCTCTCTAATATTGTAAGTTGCAGAAAAGGTTCTGATCTTTGTTGGTAGAGGTAGTTCCTTGTATCAATGAAATCACAGGTTCAGTCCTTACCCTTGAGCTCTTAAAGACAAAAAAAAAGCAGAAAATGAAGTATGCATATCTTTGGCTATGGCACAAAGATTCTCTTAGGTAAAGCATATGTTGTTTATCTGTATAACAGATGATTTTAAAATACATAGATTAAGTAACACATTGCCTTTGACCCTCCCTCATATTAAACTGCCTTAATTTTTAAATGATAAATTACAGCTTTTAACTTACCTGAAATTTATAGAGAGAATATGTTGTAGGTCCTTGTGGAAGTAACTGCGAACTTTATAGTCTAGTTTCTACAGTGTAAGGAATACCTTCCCCTGAGTTCTGAAAGGCACAATTTGACCAACTGATGGCTTTTCTTTTCTAAATTTAAAAATGCACATTTCCAAAAAGTACCAGTCTTCACAGATGCCTCAATCTCTCCTCTGAGCTAGCATAGCACTTTACTCCTCTCATTACATTCACTTTTTTTTATCGCCTATCGTAGTTATTTGTGTCCATGCCATCTCCCCTCCTATACTGTAAATTTCTTGAAGGCAGAGACTGTGTCTCAATTTTTCGATTACCTACAGCACTTGGCACAAAGTACGTAGTCAATACATGTTTAAAGACAGGGAGGCAGGAAAGGGAGCTGGAAAGCAGGCATGAAGGCTGGCATGAAGAAGGGAAAGAAGGAAAAGGCATTTATTAAATGCCTACTATTGTCAGGTACTGTGCTAAGCACTTTACATATATTATCTTATTGGTTCTCTCAACTGTCCTGTATGGTAGATACCACTATGATCTCAATTTTATAATTGAGGAAACTTGAGACAGACAGAAGTCAAGTAACTTTCCCAGGATCATAGCTGGTAAGTATCTGAGGCTGAATTAGAATTCGAATCTTCCTAATTCCAGCCCCAGTGCTCTACTCACTGTGCCATGTAGATGCAGAAGGAAGGAAGGAAGAAGGAAGGAAGGAAGGAAGGAAGGAAGGAAGAAAGGAGGGAAAGAAGGAAGGAAGGAAGGAAGTGAGTGGGATGGTGAAGCCCTCTCATAGAATCTGGATCTTGGCCTTTCTGTGAGTTAAGTGGGATGAATGGGGGTGGGGACCTTTCGGCATGGCCCAAGGCTTCTGACTGACAGCTAGGCTTAAGTTTTGAGTTACTAAAATCACCTGAACTGTGTCCTTGCCAAATAAGGATAACAGTGTTCTTAAGAATTGTTATTGGTGGGGGGCAGAGCCAAGACGGCTGCTGGAAAGCAGCGACTTGCTTAAGCACCCCCCAGGTCCCTCCAAACACCTATAAAAATGGCTCTGAACAAATTCTAGAGCTGCAGAACCCATGAAATAGCAAAGGGAAGTAGGGCTCCAGCCCTGGACAACCTGGATGGTCTCTAGGTAAGGTCTACCACACAGAGCTGGGAGCAGAGCCCAACCTGGGCCCCACCAAGACCAACCAGACTGGGTGCCAGGCAGAACAGGCTGTATCACCCTGAATCAGTGAACTGTGGCAGTTACCAGACTTCTCAACCCACAAACACCAAAGACAACAGAGAAGGTTAGTAGGAAAAACTGCTGGGACAGAGGGAAAGGAGTTTGAGGTTGGCCACTGCCCCGGGGGCTATAAAGGTGGTGCAGCTCTGAGGCTGCTTCCAGAGCTACACCTGCAGTTGCCTCAGGCCCCAGGCCCACCTGGTGGGAGGAATTAAGTGAGATTAGAGCAGGAGTGCAAAGCCTGCTTTTCCCACCCTGAATATGGGCTGCAATCCTGGCTCGTGGTTCTTGGGGAAGAAGGAGTGCTGCTGTGGCAGAGCTTGCTGTGTAGAAGTAGCTCTGAAAACAGCAACACAAGGCCCCTAAAGCTTGGGACAAAGTACTCTCTACTCTACAAGCAGTCTTACCCCTACAAAAAACTCAAGGGTCAAGTATTTGGCTGGGAACATGAAGAGGCAGCGAAAATGGACTCAGATTCAGATTCAGACTTTAGAATCTTTTTTTTTGGTGACAAAGAAGACCAAAACATACAGACAGAAGAAGTCAACAAAGTTAAAGAGCCTACATCAAAAGCCTCCAAGAAAAATATGAATTGGTTTCAAGCTGTGAAAGAGCTCAAAAAGGATTTGGAAAAGCAAGTAAGAGAAGTAGAGGAAAAATTGGGAAGAGAAATGAGAGTGATGCAAGAAAACCATGAAAAACAAGTCAATGACTTGCTAAAGGAGACCCAAAAAAATACTGAAGAAAATAACACCTTGAAAAATAGACTAACCCAAATTGCAAAATAGCTCCAAAAAGCCAATGAGGAGAAGAATGCCTTGAAAGGCAGAATTAGCCAAATGGAAAAGGAGGTCCAAAAGGCCACTAAAGAAAATACCACTTTAAAAATTAGATTGGAGCAAGTAGAAGTTAGTGACTTGATGAGAAATCAAGATATTATAAAACAGAACCAAAGGAATGAAAAAATGGAAGACAATGTCAAATATCTCATTGGAAAAACCACTGACCTAGAGAATAGATCTGGGAGAGATAATTTAAAAATTATTGGACTACCTGAAAGCCATGATCAAAAAAAGAGCCTAAATATCATCTTTCAAGAAATTATCAAGAACTGCCCTGATATTCTAGAACCAGAGGGTAAAACAGAAATTCAAAGAATCCACTGATCGCCTCCTCAAAAATATCCCGAAAAGAAAACTCCTAGGAATATTGTCGCCAAATTCCAGAGCTCCCAGATCAAGGAGAAAATACTGCAAGCAGCCAGAAAGAAACAATTTGAGTATTGTGGAAACACAATCAGGGTAATATAAGATCTAGCAGCTTCTACATTAAGGGATTGAAGGGCTTGGAATATGATATTCCAGAGGTCAATGGAGCTAGGATTAAAACCAAGAATCACCTACCCAGCAAAACTGAGTATAATGCTCCAAGGCAAAATGTGGATTTTCAATAAAATAGTGGACTTTCAAGCTTTCTCAGTGAAAAGACCAGAGCTGAATAGAAAATTTGACTTTAAAACACAAGAATCAAGGGAAGCATGAAAAGGTAATCAAGACAGAGAAATCATAAGGGACTTACTAAAGTTGAACTGTTATGTTTACATTCCTACATGGAAAGATGATGTGTGTAATTCATGAGACCTCAGTATTAGGGTAGCTGAAGGGAATATACATACATATATACATATATTTGTGTGTGTATGTGTGTATACATATTTGTATGTGTATATATATATAGACAGAGGGCACAGGGCGAGTTGAATATGAAGGGATGTCTAAAAACAAAATCTAATTAAGGGATGACAGAGGAATATATTGAGAGAGGGAGAAAGGGAGAGATAAAATAGGGTAAATTATCTCACATAAAAGTGGTAGGAAAAAGCAGTTCTGTTGGAAGGGAAGAGGGGGTAGGTGAGGGGGAATGAGTGAATCTTGCTCTCATCAGATTTGACTTGAGGAAGGAATAACATACACATTCAATTGGGTATCTTACCCCACAGAAAAGAAGGAGGAAGGGGATAAAAAAGGGGGGATGATAGAAGGGAGGGCAGATAGGGGGAGGAGGTAATCAAAAGCAAACACTTTCGAAAAGGGACAGGGTGAAGGGAGAAAATTGAAAAAAGGGGGACAGGATAGGAGGGAGCAAAATATAGTTAGTCTTTCACAACATGAGTATTGTGGAAGGGTTTTACATAATGATACATGTACGGCCTATGTTAAATTGCTTGCCTTCTTAGGGAGGGTGGGTGAGGAGGGAAGAGGGGAGAGAATTTGGGACTCAAAGTTTTAAAAGCAGATGTTCAAAAAAAAGTGTTTTTGCATGCAACTGGGAAATAAGATATATAGGCAATGGGGAATAGAAATCTATCTTGTCCTACAAGAAAGTAAGGGAAAAGGGGATGGGGGGAATGGGGTGACAGAAGGGAGGGCTGACTGGGGAACGGGGCAATCAGAATATATGCCATCTTGGAGTGGGGGAGGGTAGAAACGGGAAGATTATTTGTAATTCAAAATCTTGTGGAAATCAATGCTGAAAACTAAAAATAAAAAATGTAGATACTGTTAAAAAAAGGTTATTGTTAACATAAAAAAATACTGCAAGGAAAAAAATAAATAAATAAACAGCTGCAGACTGATGCTGAAAAAAAAAAAAAGAATTGTTATTGGCTCAATTAGTGTTTCCTTGTCCCTTATACCTGGGTTAGATTTCTTGGAAGACTGTGGGCCTGGGCTCCAGTAAAAGGTCAGTGGTGCAGTGCGGGGTTTGCATTAGGGTATAAAGCTAAGTTCTGCCCTCTGGGCGCGGCCTCTCCCTACTGATTCTGTCAGTTCAGAGACAGCCCCTTCTCTGGAGATCGAGATAGTAATAAAGAAGTTTTCTGTTTCTACTTTAGTTTGAGAGACCTCTGACTCTTAATTAATTGCTGGCAAGTGGTCTCACCCCACACAGAAGCAACGAAGGAAGGAAGGAAAGGAAAGGAGGGACAGGAAGGCAGGGGAAGGGAGAGAAAGGCAAGAAAAGGGAAGGGGTAAGAAAGGAGGAGGGAAAGAAAGAAGGGGAAAAGAAGGAAAGAGGAAGTGAGAGAAAGGAGGAAGGAGATAGCGTTGACCCACATGTCAGCAGGGCAATAGCTCTGACCTATTTTTTGTATGGCAGGGATTGCATCTGCAATGAACCTGCAGTGGGGAAGGGGATTGTAATCCAGATGCTCTATACTTGATTTAAAAATTGAAAATAAAACAAAGAATACCAGGAAGCAAACCCCAGAACTAAGCAAAGGAAAAGTTCTGAGTGGTCCAGACAGATTTCACAGTGCATTTTTAAAAATAATGATGACAATTAGATCTGCCTGGTTCTCAGAATGTACATTCTTCAATCTACCTCTCTTTGGCCAATAGAATGAATTTGTAGATTACTGACTGGCATGTGTGACCACACAACAGAACTGTTTTCTATGCTAGGCTAACTAGACCACACAGGAATCAAATGTATGACCTTGGCCTAAAAATTAACAAGAATTTTAATTTTTTTAAAAAGGCATGCTTTACATTAATATTTTATATATTGCAACTACTATGGTCATATAAATATGCATGCGAACCCCCACACAGAGATTATATCCCCAATCTACCCTCAGAGACTAGTATAAAGATCCAAATAACATTGGGATTCTTTTAAGATGTTCCCATAATAGGCAGCCTCAGAGCAATCCATTTTAAAAAGATCTCATTTAGAATCATGTGACCTATCTGAAACAGGCCCTGGCTTTTGCTTAATGCAGTGTGACTTCAAAAGGGACCCTTTGGTATCATCACCATCAGAGAATGACAATGTAAATAATGCTGCTGTGTATCCACTCCTACCTACCTTTCAGAATGACTGCAAGGAAAGAAAGTGTTTTGCAAACCTTAAAATGTGAGTTACTGTTATCATCACCATCATCATCATCGACTATATATCAAATGAGATAATGAATATAAATGCATTTTGTGGATTGTAAAGTGCTGTCCAAGTAAGAGGCTTTCTGATTGCCAAATACTGTATACTCAATGTCATTGACAAGCTGTTTGGAAAGAGCAGGGACTTGCTACCATAACCAAGGTCACTTCTTTTTAAACTACTGTCTTCTAGAGGAGACATTTTAAGTCACACTTTTTTAACCTCTCCTCCAATGGCTTCCAGGCTCACCTCTGAGAGGGACGTAGGGTTCCCATGAGACTTTGGAGCTGGTGCCACTGACTGACTGCCCTGATGAAAATCCTCTTCTTGGCCTCAGTGGGGATCCAGGTTCAAGAAAAGAATCTATTGGGGTAGGCAAAGGAAGGGCTTCCTCTCTTACGGGATGTGGAATAATAGCAGAAAATTGGGTAATTATGAAATGTAGCTAATATAGAGGGGTAGTATGACATAATGGATAGATTAGCTGGTCTTGGAATTAGAAAGACCTGGGTTCAAGTCTTGCCTCTGACTTCTACTGATTGCATGACTGTAGGCTTAACTTCACAGTGCTCTAGGCAATGCTTAAGACTATAAGTTGCTAACATGAATAATTCAGTATGAATGTATATGTAGAACCTATATCAAATTATACACCGTCTTGGGGTGGGGGAGGGGAGAGATGGGGAGAAAATTTGGAACTGAAGATCTTTTGGAAGTGAATGTTGAAAACTAAAAATAAATAAATAAAAATTTTAAAAAAGGCTATAAGTTGCATAAAAGGGATCCACCTGTATTGCTAGAGGGAGTTGCCTTTATCAATGAAATCATATGTCCAGTCCCCATCCTTTATCCCAACTATCTAACATGAGAGACAGCAGAGTATAATAGATGAAGAACACTTGGACTCAATTCCCACCTACAACACATACCAACTGTGTGACCTTAGGCCAGTCACTTAACCCCTAGAAGACACAAACAGCTATGTAAGACTGCAAATTACCAGCAGGTACTGATCTATTTAGGTACAATGGTTTTCCTAGGGGGGAATTCTGTACCCTCATGAATGAATGAATGAATGAAAATAATTTTATTAATCACTTATTATATACCAGTTAAGTACTAGGGACACAAATGCAATTAAGTAAGAAAGTAAGATAAGAAAGGTCTTACCCTCTAAAAATTTACATTCTAATGTCAAATGACCTCATATAAAAGGGAGCTAGAAAGTAGGTGGTAGAGTGGTTTGGGAGCAGTGGCATGGTTTAGAAATGTCTAGGAAGAGACCTGGTTCCAGGTAAGATGAGGTGAAAGGTCACCTCTACTATCTAATATAATTATTTATTCTATATTGTTTGGGAGTATGTGTTTTATATGATGCTTCATTTCCTATATCTTGTTATTTATTAATATTGGATCTTTAAAATATATGTGCACACACACACACACATATATATATATATATAATATGTGTATACATATGTATGTATACATACACACACACATGCACCTATGTATAGCATGCAATTTATTCAGGAGCAAATGTTTGATATATTACACCCTGCCTCTGCCAATTATGAGGTGTTATTATTAATAGAAATTAATTATATTCCCTAACCTGAGTAGATGTCATTAGGTAGAGTTGAGGCTGAAAGTCTTCATTCTCTTCTATTGTGTAAAATGTTTAGCTTGGTAATCAGTAGAAACTTCCTCCCACTCAGAACAGGGATGAGAATATGCATTCAAATTTAGTAAAATAATCTTATGGAATATCTGCAGGGACCATTTTTTGATATGAAATTAAATTGTGGTGCAGACAGAGATTTTATTACATTTACATGGGCCCATAAAATAACTTTTATAGTTCCCAATGGTGCAAATCCTCCTTAATTTTGTTAATTATTTCCCCCCAGTTATCCTTAGCCATGTCTGCTAATTCAGTATTGATCTTGAGACTAAGATATGTCATGTTCTTAGAAATCCACTTAAGTCCCCACTGAGTACAAAGGACTCAGGAAGCACATCCTCTACAAAGGGAATGTTTTAGACTCCAATTCATTTTTTTTTTATCACCAGAGGCATTTGTTATAATGAATATCTTTCTCTTCAAGCCTCTGACCTGCCAGTTTAGAGCCAGGCTGTCACAAACCTAAGGGGCCCACACACCAGTAAAAGTGGGAAGAAGAAAAAGTTTATCTTTAATTGTTTTCTCTCTCCCATCTCATTGCTGGTAACCAGTGTCTTCAGGATGGTGCTAGAGAGAACCCCATTCTCTAGTCTAGGCTTTTTCTTTTTAAAGATTTTTTATTCAATTTTATTATATTTTCAGCTCCTGAATTTTCTCCTTTCCATCTCCTACTTCCCCAAACTCCTTCCCATCCATTAAGAAAGCAAGAGAAACAGAGTATTGTATAGTTAAGCAAAACAAATTCCTGCATGCTTGCATTAGGCATATCCAAAAAAATATGCTTCAATCACCTCTCTACTTGGAGCTGGGGAGCATGCCCTTTTCTGTACCTGTAGGCCCTATCAAGACCAAGTTGACTCTGGGCAATGCTTCTAGGTGGTACAGTGGATAGAATATTGGGCCTGGAGTAAGGAAGACTCATCTTTTTGAGTTCAAATCCATCCTTCAGACATTTATTGTCTGCGTAATCCTGGGCAAGTCACTTAAACATGTTTGCCTCAGTTTCTCCATCTGTAAAATGAGATAAAAAAGGAAATGGCAAACCACTCCAGTAACTTTGTCAAGAACACCCCAAATGGGGACACAAAGAATCCAATAAGACTGAAAAACAACTGAAACCAAGTCTGGATGTTTTGGGAGAGGGAGAGATTGTCAAAAAAGGAGGGTACCAAAAATAAAATTTGTCTGCTAGCAATTTTGCCTATCCATGTGCCCTCTTTCCCTGCAGAGAAGCTTGGACAATAGGAACATCTCACAGGTAAAATCCCATACCTAAAATACACTGTGCACATGCATCACGTCCAATTATTTCAAAACCTTGTTTATTACCAGGTGTAAATGATACAATCTGATATTTTTAAAAAAAATAAAGAGGAGTTAGAAAGGGGATGGGAGAGTGGCATGTGCTCAGTGACATGCTTTAGAAATAGGAAGTGATATGAAAGCTCCCCCTTACACCCTTACATGATATGTAGTCATGATTATTTAACATATGATAATACATTCCCCCCCCCGTCCCTGCTAAGTAATGTGTTTTCAAATGGATTTTATAAAGATGATGCTTTAACTTATAGGAATGACTCTATATGTGGGACATCAGAAAGCCTGGCTGGCCAGTGGAGATGAGACTTTCTGCTGAGATGATAAAGAGCACCATTCAAATCCCACCTCGGCACAGCAGGGAGATAGAGAACCTCTCTGGTTCTTAAGAGGGCATTAAATATCTTTCTTTGTTGTTGTTCAGTTGTATCCAACTCAGTGATCACACTTTGGGTTTTCTTGGCAGAGATAGTGGAGTGGTTCACCATTTCCTTCTCCAGTTCATTTTACAGATGAGAAAACTGAGGCACACAGGGTTAAGTGACTTGCTCAGGGTCACACAGCTAGTAGATGTCTGAAGCCAGATTTGAACTCAGAAAGATGAGTCTTCCTGACTCCAGGCCCAGCGCTCTGTGCACTATGGTGCCACCTACCTGTTCCAAAAATATCTTTCTAGGAAACTATTATGTACACACTTCTTTTGGGGACCACAGAGGCCACACGTGATTTTTTTTTAAATCCAGAAATTTGGGGCCAGGAATAGATGGTCAAGCAAAGTTATTTTAGTTGCCACCACAGTTGCTTCCATGGGCGCTATGGTATTAGCCATATCCAGCAGCAATAATTTCAACCTCCACATAGTATCAGTTTGACACTCAATGCTCTAGAAGCTGTACTAGTATAGATATTGCAGGAAAATGTAGTGTTGGGGGAGGGGAAATGCATGTTGAAGGGCAGGATGGGAAGAATCTTAGAATGGGAACAGAGGCAGTACGTTGAGAATCAGCTGAGCAGGGTAGATAGGGCCCTGGACTTGGAGTCAGGGAGCTGTAAGGCCAAAACCCACGTCAGACACTCAGTTACTTGAGGAATGTCAAACAAGTCCCTTAATATCGGTCATCTCAGTTTCCCCTTCTGTATGCTAGAAATAATAAGACCATAACCTCACAGCATTGTTTCAAGGATTGGATGAAATAAAAGTATACGAAGCACTTGTGTGCGTATATGTGTGGTCAAATGTAAAGGGGGGTAATAGTTTAACTGACCCCCATGCTAAGGATAACAGTTTCTTTTAGTCTAAAAATGATCTAAAAATGTAGAATACTTAGCTCTTTGTCATCTGCTGCAGAACCTCCTACATTGTAGATGCTTAATAATGTTAAATTGAACTAAACCATTATTGTCACCATAGCTCAGGTTTGTTTATAGGGCGCTTTAGAGTCTACAAAGTGCTTTCCTCACAATAACCCATGGAAATAGAAAGCATTGCCCTATTATACAGGGCATAGTATTACCCTATTGTACAGATACCATTACCCTATTAGACAGAGGGAAAAACCTGAGACCCAGAGAGAGGAAGCAACTTTTCCAAGGTCACACAGTTAGTAAGCTGAAGACCCAGGATTCAAATTCATGTTTCCTGACCGAGTCTGGATTATTGTCCACTGCATCACAGACTCATAATTTAAAAACAAACAAACATTTATGGAGATGTACACAGTAAAATGCTGAGCACTGGGTAATAATACCATCTGATGTGTACAGCCTTTATAACAAAATAATTCTTTTAGGGGGCAGGTGTTAATGGTCCTCACTTGACAGAGCAATGCAGGTTTACACAGATTAAGTGATTTACTTGTTGTTGCTGTTGTTGTTCGTCCTTCATTCTCAAAAGAGGACCAATGACATCAGGAGGGTGATGTCTTGACTTGCAAGTGAATAGGATTTAAGTGAGGTAGAGCTGGGTGAAGTCGCGAACATCACTCTCTCCTCCAGAGTCATCAGAGTTGAGTGGCAGGACATAGGTCAGGACAATGGGTGATGGCCTTGACGTAGTGGGAGACCTTGGCCTTTTTAAGCTAAGGTCTTTCTCAGGTCTCAGTTTGTCTGAGGCAGCATCCATTCAGTAGTTAAAGGCTGGGTGAGAACTGAGGCAAAAGATGGTCTACTTTGCCTTCACAAAAGAATCAGTCAGGGAGAGGAAGACCCTCAGAGTTTTTAAAAGTGAGTTGCCTGATGCCATGGTGGCAGAGGAGATCCCAGCTCTCTTCAGTTCAAGCCCAGGGTTCCTTCCATTATATCACACTTTGAATCCATAGTGAATAAACTTGTCCGTATCCCTGAAGCTATTTTTTTTCTTCCCATCTACAAGTCAGTTCAACATGTATGTAGTGAGTGCTGGCTCCAAATTCATTTCTGCCATGAAGTCCTTCCCACCCAACAAAAGTAGGCTTGGTACAAGCATGGTACAAGCCTTGGAAGTGCTGTATATGCAATAGGCCCTCAACGAATGGCTGGCGAAAGAAGTTGATTTTAATCCTGACTTTGTGCCTCCTGTCCTGCTCTTTCACATGCATTCCCCACCCCAACACTATTTTTTCCTATAATATCTGTACTAGTACATGTTAAAAGATTTAGAGTCAAGCCTCTAGAGCATCAAGTGTAAGTATATCCCCTGTGGAAGATGAAAGGGAGGATATAAGCAAGAATTATGCAAGATGAAAAGGCTTGACTGAATTGTGATCTGCTCTGCTGGAGAAACTACTCGTATAGAAGAGATCCATAGAATTACTGAAGGATCATATTAATATAGCATCACTTTATTAAATCAGACCTCACTGATTTGGAATTTGCAATTATCTGACTCATTACAAAGTACAATTGACTTTAAAGCAATAAAGCCTGCTTTTTTAAAAACAAACATAAATGCAATAATTCCATTACTGAAAATATACCCTAAGAATATTATCAAAATAAGAAAAGAGCTATCTATTCGAAGATTTTTTATAGTAACATTATGTGTCTTTGAAAAAAACAAAACCAGAAGTGACCTAAATGTCCTACAACAGAAGAATAGTTAAATAAATGCTGGTACATTAGTAGAATTGAATACTACAATGAAATGAAGATCCATAAGTAGGGAGAACATAAAGAAATATAGGAAGAACTTTATGAAATAATGCAAAGTAAAAAAAAAAGCCAAATCAGAAAAATAGGAGTGCAAACTATGACTATATAAGATAAAAAGTGAAAGGGAATGAATAGAAAAGCACTTAATCCTAATGAGGACTTGAAGGAAGGAACTTAAGAATTACACACTGAAATTCATTTTTTTTTGAATGAAACTATTGCAAAGCAGGACAACTAGGTGGTGCAGTGGATAGAGAACAAGTCTGAAGTCAGGAAGACTTGTCTTCCAGTTCAAATCTGGCTTCAGACATGTACTAGTTGTGTGACTCTGGGCAAGTCACTTAACTCTCTTTGCTTTAGTTTCCTCATCTGTAAAATCAGGTGAAGAAAATGGCAAACCACAATAGTATCTTTGCCAAGAAAACCCCAAATGGGGTCACGAAAAGTTGGACACAACTGAAAACAACTGAACAACAAGTTGTAAAGCAATCATAATTGGTTGCATTGCTGTTTAATGTTAAATTTATAATATGTAGCTACCTGGAGACTCAATCAACCAAGAGTGTAAACTAGGTATAAGCAAGTATTTAATCAGTTTGAGAAGATTAGAGGGCTTTGATCAATGGATGAAGACAGATATATAGGAAACATCTTGAGACTGGCTGAAAGGATCAGACACATCTCTGGGCCAATGAATAAAATAGTAAGTTAGTGTAGAGTCACACAGTAAAACAGTAAACCAAAGATTTGGAGCCTAATAGTAAAAGACTTCAGATTCAGACATCTATGAGGGTAAAATGCTCTTGGGATTGGGGTAAAGGAGGGAGCAGGAAAGGTTTTTTTTTTTCTTCTCCATCTCTTTCTTTTTTTTCCAAATCTTTTTTCATAATCTTTTTCAAAGATTATATAATCAGAGAGGAGGGACCAGAAGTAGACAAGGTATCCAACCAAGAGCAGAGCAGCATACTAAGGGTAAACAGTCAAAAAGCATAAGCTCTGCTCAGGAACAGAGAGAGACACACTGAGAACAGCATGAACATAGATGAACGTGGAATGACAGCAGCCACCCAAGGGAGAAAGCAGGTCCAAGGAGCAGGACTCTTTAATTCAAAGAAGCAAGCTGGCTATAGACTCAGGAAAGCACTAGAAGTAACAAGAAGTTGTGGATTTATCCTTTGGCTCCAGGTATTCTCTACAGGTGTCTCACTACCTGAGGGTGAACTTCTGTGGATAACAATAACCCACCTGAATTCACACCCAGTTACATCTATTCCATCCCAGTGACTCCAAATGCTAGATTGCCCTTATTTGAATGCCTTCTTTCTCCATTCTTCAATGACCCTTTCCTTATTCCTACCCCTTTAACCCAACTTTCTACTCTAAGGCTACCTAACTCTTCTGCTATGTTCTGTGGAATGCTTGTTAAGTTTGAGCCCACTCTGCCCGGTGAACTTACATGCAAAAGGGGAGTGTGCCCCGGGTTTGGGAAGAATGTTTTATATCAAGAGCTCCTACATAGCACATACCCTTATAAAATCTAATTAAGACTGGCTTACTGAAATTAATAGAAAGTGGAGATTGGAATAGGATGGTGCTTATGTGTAACATTACTAGAAACCTTGATTACTTAAGGTTATACCTTAGAACTTTGAGGGGAGCAGTAGTCACCTGTCCCCTTGAGACCCATTGTGAATTCTAGTTAGGGAGTGTTACATAACAAGTAAAACAATACCTATTTTCAAGGATTTGACCCCAAATGACTTTTTCATTGTTTTCAAATAATCAGACCACCCTGGCAGGGCAAAGACTTAACAACATTGATGATATTAGAATGAATATGTTGCAGGTTTTCAGAGGGGAATCCCCAAAATGTTTTGAGCAAAAGAGAAATCTTTGAGATAAGTGTAAAACTTCAGAGGCATCTACTCTGCCAATTTTACTTTTTAAAGATTTGTTCTCATCAGTGATTTTTTTCCCATTTTTCTCTTTTACCTCTCTAATTTGGCTTTCAAAATCCTCCTTTAGCTCTTTCAGGAATGCTTTTCGGGCTTAAGACCAATGCACATTCCCTTTTGAGGTTTCAGATGTGGGTATAGTGTCAATGCTGTCCTCTTCCGAATTGGTATTTTGATCTTCCCTGTCTCCATAAAAAGAATCAAAGGTCCTCGGTTTTTTTCGAGTGTTTCTTCATGTTGGTTACCTTTTTCTGGCTTTAAAGTAGATTTTTGCTTCTGGGACTTAAAGGGCTCTGTCCCAGGCTTCTTGTTCTGGGAATTGTGGGCCTAGTTACTGGCTTTGTGTGCTATGGCCTCTGGTTTCATGAGGTTTGGGGGAGGGGTGGTCTGGCTGCTGGAAGTCTCCTCTTCAACTAGTGCTGCGCTAGAGCATTGGTGATCTCAGCTGTTGTCTGTGCTGGTGTCTGCCACTTCTCTTGGCTGTGCAAAGGCACCTCTGGGTTCCTGGTGTTGACCCTTGCTGGCTCCACCCCCCTGGAACTCAGGAACTCCCGCTGTTTGGCTACTGAAGCCCCACTTCTGGCTCCTCTATTTCAGGGTTTCTCCTGAGTGAGTATTATCTGGGTCAGGAAGGGAGGGATGAGAGCCATTTTACCTTGTCATCATGGCTCCCAAAAGTTTAAGAACGCAAGTTTCAAACCTTTAGACTGTGGGCTGCAAGCCTCTGGAGTAGTTGTTCTCACAGCCACAGGTGCTGCGCTGCTGCCTCTCATAGCTCCAACAGACTCCTGTCCTGAGCTGTTTTTGTGTGCCCAGTGTTCTCCCAGTCTGGATTGCTGGTTGGGTTCTGCAGCTTCTTCAGCTTTGGTGTGATCTGGTGCAGCTCTGTGTGCCGTGTGCTCTCCCAGCCTACAGATCCATCCGGTTGACCTTGTGGACTCTCCTGGCTTGGAAATTTGCCCCATTCAGTCTACTAGTGGTTTCTAACTCTCTCAAATCTGCTCAGATTCATTTTTTAGAAGTATCTGACAGAAACTTGTGAGAGAGCTCCAGTAAGAGGCTGTTTTCATGTGGCCATCTTCACTCTGCCCCCCAGAGGCATCTCCTCTGGAGAGGAAAATTCTCACTTATTATAGATGCATAAATTCTAGAATGACTCTCAACAAATCAGTTATATTCCTTTATAATCAAACTTTGTATTTGTTATTCTGACTGAGTAAAAAATTCAAGATCTGTTCTGCTTTTCAGATTGTTGAAGGTCTTGTTTTTAAGGAGAATCTAGTTTGAAAATAGTCTCCTTTTCAAACTAAGGTTTCAATATACTTTCACTTTCTAGGTCAAGTGATTAATTTTTATGTGTTAAAGGACTTTCAATTTTATGAGACATAGTTATGTAATATGTCAAGAATCATGAAATGTCATGATCTCAGAAGATTCAAAAGCACAGGGGATCAAAAGAAAAAAGTAATGGGTAGGGTATGTATAGGGTGGGAGGGGTGGCCAGTAGGCTCCAGAATTTACCAACAGCAACTTGCTTATACAAAGTGTCATAAGAGGCATCGTCAAGAATGTATGTAACCATAACAATAATGGGACTAGTCAAATAGCAAGAGTAAAGGGCATCAGCTGAATAAGCTGAGTGATATGCTGACCTCCATGAAATAAATATTAGAAGAACCAGAGGAAGGTCTCCAGTGTAAGGGTAGACCCTCCAGAGTTCTTACAGAAAGACATGGACAAGAATGGCACAAAATGAGAAGTAATGGATGGGTTGCAATCTACACCAGTGGAGAGGATACCCCCACTATTGATATGTTTTGAGTTATTGAAGTAATATGTAATGAAGGCTTATTCCAAATTACAACTGTTTTATTAGCTTGCTGCATTTGGTAGAGGCAGTATGGCATTGTTGTTAGAGTACAGGGCTTGGTGTCAGGAATAACTGGCTTCAAATCCCATGTTTGGCACTTATTAGCTTGGGAAAATTTCTGTGATCTTCAGGTGCCTAAAGTTGCATACTGGTAGAGGTCTGAGCTAATGGAAGGAGTTCCCACACCGTGCATTTTATATTATGGAATTCCAGGTCACTTCTATTACCTCATTTTATTTCTTGGTACCTACTTACCTTTATAAAATATACATTTCTTCAAAGTACTAAAGCCGTATTTACTTTAAACTAGGGTAGCATTCAGTCTTTCAACTAAGCTAAATCAGCTTACCCTTTTGTCCATTATTTTGATTTAGTGAGGTTTTACTCTATAGGTTCTGATGACATTGGACTGCATCTGGAAGCTAGAAGGAGACTCAGAGGCCAACTAGTCCAACTTCCTCATTTTATGGATGAAGAAACAAAAGCCAGGGGGTTGAAGTGACTTGCCTGAAGTTCCACAGGTAATTAGTGTCAATGGCAGCATTCAAACACAGGTCCTTGGACTCTAGGCTCAGTGCTCTTCCCATTCCACCATAAAGTCCAGTGTCTCCCACCATTATAAATTCCTCAGAGACAGAGGCTACATCCTGTGGTGAAACCGAAAACTCTTATCTAGTGCAAGCTCTCAGCATCCGTCTGGTGGTAACAGTAGCAAAGATAGCTTTCACATTGCCTGTTCCTGAAAAATAAATTCCATTTTGTTTTAAGGTAGTCCTCTGGCATAAAGGACTTCCTGTAGGGGGCCCCTATTGACCCTTGCTTTCTACAACCAGTGTACACAGTGTCATATGCCCCCGGTGTCGGTGAAGCTGTCAATAGGTTAAGTCCTTGCTCGTCTAAGGAAAGGCTTGTGGGCCAACCAGGGACATCCAGGAAAACAACTCCCTGATAACTTCGGGTGCTGCGAATAACATGTAAAACAATGGAAGTCAGTTCAATGTAACATTTTATTTCATGCAATGGGGAAGAGGGGGAAGGGGAAAGAGGGCCCTACATGCAACTCAGGCATACATGTGAGCATACATTATAATTCACGTAAGAGCAGTGCTACTTTGGGGAGCACAGAGACCTAGGTCCATTCACCAGGAAGACAGGGGTAGTCCAGTAGGGAAGTGTGGTCCTGCTGGAGGGGAGGGGACGCTCCAATGTGCTTTTTGCAGAGTGAGATTCTTATACTATGATTTTAGATGGCCTCTCTGAAACTGGCCAAATTATGTATCAGGGTCGGTGCAAAATATTATTGTAAGGATTTGTTGTCACAGAATAAAAACAAGTGGGTGGTAAAGGAAATATTATTTCAGGGGGTTGTGTATCAGACAGAAAAAACAATATGGTGGTAGACAAAATATTATTTGGGGGACACAGTTGTATCAACCTTAGAAAAAATTTATTGTCAGTATTTTTCCATGAATAGGTTCTATCAGCTATAGCCTTCAAGAGGAGTATGTCATGATGGCTTCAAAACTATCAGGCCTAATCTTATAACAATGATTTCCATGCACAGATTCCATAAAATACAGCCTCTCTTAAGGGGAAAGTGTCATGGTGGTCTCAAGACCACCGGGTCTAATCTTCTAATACATTTACAACATTACTGACAAGTTGTTGGTCAGTCAATAAATATTTATTAAGCACCTACTATGTGCCAGGCACTCTGCTAAGCACTAATCATGCCGTTTGTCATAATGACTTATAGTCAGGAGGCACTTGCTACCTACAGAGGTAACCCATTCCGTTTTGGTGTAAGTATTCATCATTTGGAAACTTTTTTCTGATATCAAGTCTAAATTTGCTCCTTTGCAAATTCTACCCCTTGCCTCTAATTCTATCCTCTGGAGCCAAGGAGAGCAAGTCCAGTCCTTCTTGTGCAGAATGGCCCTTCAAATACTTAAAAACAGGTACTTAGACCAGGCCTACTCCTTTCCTCCACACCCATGCCCTCTCTTCTCCAGGCTAAAGAGGCCAAGCTACTTCACTGGTGTACAAATGGCATGACCTCCTAGATGTTCCTCTCAGTGTCCTTCCTAAAATATGGTGAACACAATACTCCTGATGTTGTCTGATTGGGACAAGGTATACCAGGACTATTGCTTTTCTAGTTGTATGTCCCCTTTGTTGCACGCTAAGATTTCATTAGTTCTGAGGGGTTGCCATGTCCCTGTGTTGGTTCACACTAAGCTTTCAGCCTTCCTTAACTTTCCTTTATGGTATCAGCTCATTCTGAAGTTTAGAACACCTGATACTATTCTGATAGACCCTGCCACCTTTCCGTATTCATCCCCTGTTACCCACCCTTGCTTTCATCTACTAAGTTCACAAATGAGTCTCCTATACATCCACAGGGACTCCGCAGGGTACCAAATGAGGATGTGGGCTAGGCATTGGTTATCCCTTGCTCTTACTACCTGACCGACTGGCTCTGCAAGGTGCTGCTTCTCCTCCGCAATTCTCCCTTTTGAATATACTGCAGCCTATTTATACCCACCCTGCATCTCTTCATTACCCTTTGGTTGACCTGCAACTCTAATTCTTCAGAGACTCTGGTATTCCATGATTCACAGCCATACAGCACCATCAGAAGAATATTAATGATAAAAAGATGGGCCTTTGTTTCAGGGAGATGCTTGGGGTTATTAAAAGCACTGCACAATTTCCCAAATGCAATCCAGCCTGCTCTCCTCCTCCTATTCAATGAACCAGTTCATTGTCCATCTGCAGTGTCTGTACAAGATACATGAATATATCTTCTTAATATACAATGCTACTCTGCCCCTCTTTTTATCTATTCTGTTCCTTTTGAATAAGGCATGCCCTGCCAGAGCCATATGCCAGTCTTGGTTTCCATTCCATTACATTTCAGTGATGCCTGTGAGGTCAAATTTACTACCATACATTGGGATCTCTAGTTCACCTTGCTTGTCACTTGGACTCTGTGCATTTGTGGATAGAAATCTGAGACCAACAGTTTTGTTGCAATCAAACATACAAAACAATTGAAAAAATCTTACCATCAAATACCTCCCTGAAGCAAGACAAAACCAGGCAAATTAATAAACAATAAGCAAGCAAAGAAAGTGTTTTTGTGTTATTACCTTTTCTAGTCTGCCTGAAGTCCTATCAACTTTCATCCTAATTCCTTTCCTTCTTTTGGAAACTGTCTTAATTAGCTATGAGCTTCTGAAACCCCTCTTTCCATTCTATAGTTCCTGCCTTAAGTAGGAATGGAAATATTACCTGTACTCCCGAGGTATTTTAGGTTTATTGTCCATAATCTCAAAATCCTTAGTAATGCTCTAGATGACTTCATTGTCTTTTGACCATGTGAATCACCAAGCATGGGTAACAGTGCTCAGGTTTGACAAGTTTTGGTATTTTCTCCATCATGGTTCATATAGCTGACCTGAGAAAACAGCAGAACTCTCCATTATTATTATCAGGTTGACAAATCACTGCCTCAGTGCCCATCAACAGGGAGTTGCCAGTCATCATTACTCTTTTCTTCTTCTGACCCTTATTGAAATGACTTGTCACAGGATGACATCTGTGGGTCTGTGTAATCATTCTACAGAAGATAAGAATGCACTTCTTCAGAGAATCCAAATCCTACCTCTTTGGGAAGATCATCGTGTCTATTAATTAATTCTGGTGTCCAGTAGTCCTTCTACTTCCCTTTCTCCTTGTTACTACATTCTTTTTAAAAATTATTTGATATTTAAATATTTTTTAAAAATTTAACAAGAATTTGTTTTCTCTCTCTCCTGCCTTCCTCCCTTCCCTCCTCCACTGGGGGAAAAAGAAAAGAAAAACAAAAATCCTTATAATAAATATGAATGGTCATACAAAATAAATTCCCATATTGCTCATATTCAAAAATATATCTTAATTTATATACTTTTCCATCATTTCTGTCAGGATATGGGTAGCATTCTTCATTTTCAGTCCTCTGGAATCATGGCTGATCATCATATTGATCAGAGTTCTTAAGTCTTTTAAAATCGTTTTTTAGAATGATGTTATTGTATAAAATATTTTCTTGGTTCTGTTCACTTCACTCTGCATCAGTTCATATAAGATTTCTAAGGTTTCTCTGAAACCATCCCTTTCATTATTTCTTGGGTTTGTCCTAGATTCTTCCACAGGCCAATCGACTAATACAGGTCAACATTCCCTTATGAATAACTTACTGAAAGAAAAATCATTTATTGTGTGCCAGGCACAGCATTGTGCTAAGCACCAGGCACATAAATAGAAGAAAACAAGGCAGTCCTTGCCCTCTAGGAATTCACATTCTAATGAGTAAGACAACACAGAGAATCAGTGTGTGTGTGTGTGTGTGTGTGTGTGTGTGTGTGTGTGTGTTTACATGCTCATGCTCACTTGTAGAGAAGGTGGGAAGGAAACCAGCACACCAGTCTGGTTTGAAAATGATCAAGAAATGTGTGGTAGTCTGAGTTCCAGGTAAGAAAAAACAAAGGTTCACCTATCAGAGCCCAAGGTTCTAGGACCAGAGTCCAGCTTCCAGAGGGAAGAGAATGAAGAAGATAGCCAAAGTATAGGCAGCATGGTTTGGAAGTGTCTCTTCAAGTCCTATTTCATGTTTTTATAGCTTTCTTCAACTCCTTAAAAAGAATCTTTCATACTCCCTGACAAAAACAATTTTCAGTTCCTCTTCCATTTTTTGTAAAAGAATACTTCATAGCTGTTCATGAACTGATGCAAAGTGAAGTGAGCAGAACCAAGAGAACATTGGACACAATAACAGTAATATCATAAGTTGAAGAGCTGTGAATGACTTGGCTATTCTCAGCAATACAGTGATCCAAGACAAACCCAAAAGACTCATGATGAAAAATGCTATCCACATCCAGAGGACAAATTGATGTTATCTGAATACAGACGAAAGCAAACATTTTTTTCTTTCTTTCTTTCTTTCTTTCTTTCTTTCTTTCTTTCTTTCTTCCTTCCTTCCTTTCTTTTTTTCTTTCTTTCTTCCTTTCTTCCTTCCTTCCTTCCTTCCTTTCTTTCTTTCTTTCTTTCTTCTTTCTTTCTTTCTTTCTTTCTTTCTTTCTTTTTTCTTTCTTCTTTCCTTCCTTTCTTCCTTCCTTCCTTTCTTCCTTCCTTTCTTTCTTCCTTCCTTCCTTCCTTTCTTTCTTTCTTTCTTTCTTTCTTTCTTCCTTCCTTCCTTCCTTCCTTCCTTCCTTTCTCTCTGTCTCTCTCTCTCTCTTTCTTTCTTTCTTCCTTCCTTCCTTCCTTCCTTCCTTCCTTTCTTTCTTCCCTCCTTCCTTCCCTTTCTTTTTCTCTTCCTTTTCTTTCTTCATTACTTTCTTCTGTTTCTTCTCTTCCTTTCCGTTCTGTTCTTTCTTTCTTTCTTGTTTGAGTCTTCTTATACAACATGACTAACATAGAAATGTTTTACACAATTGTGCATGTATAACCAATATCACATTGCTTACCATCTCAGAGAGGGGGAGGGAAGTGAGGGAGGAATAGAATATGGAACTCCAAAAAAGCCCCACAAATGTTAAAAATTGTTTTTACATGTAATTGAGGGAAAATAATTTTTTTTAAAAAAGGATACTTCATACTCCCTGATAACATGTAGAATGGAGAAGTATTCTTTGAGCCTCTTTATTTTCTCTACTAAGGAAGATCAACCTATTTGATCAAGAGAAATGTTTACCTTGGCCATAGCAGAAAATAAAAAATCATCAAGCACCCTATGTGGACCACTGCCAAAATTCTTTTTACTCTCCATGTTTTCTGGAAGCAAGATCAGTCCTTTGCCCTTCTTGGTAGTAGCTCATATGGCCAATTCATCTGGAGCACAGCTGTAGCAATTGACTATGCAAGTCTTTAGCTCCAGAGTTATTACTCTCCTCAGCTCATCAGCATCTTGATGGACACATCCAGCTTCCTTTCCCTCGTCTTACTAACTTCTTTCTCCCTCTTGTTCTTTTCTTTCTCTTCTTCCTTCTTTTCGCTAATCTTCCTTCTTCTTCAATTCTTCTTATTGCCTTCCTTCTTCAACTGAACTCCTTTTCCTTCTACATAATTCCTTTTTTTCTCCTTCCCCTCCTTAAGGAAGAAGTGTGGTGAGTCGGGAAGTGAGAGGAATGATTTATAGTACCCCTATTTTACTCTAATCAATATTAATTGGTTCAGTGTGATTCCATAGGTGTAATGATTATAGTGATATGCTTATCTATTTATATATATTTAGTCAGTCTATTCAACTAATGTTAATATAGGAATTACAAATATTAATACATATGTTATATATATATTATATTTAGGGATAATTAGATAAGATAGATTCTTTCTTATAATAGGCACCAAACTTCAAACTACATTTAAACTTCGTTAGCTTGTTAAGCTATAAGTTCACTAGTTTGTTATAAAATTCACTTACCTAACCATAAGAATGCTGACTAGTGGACCTTCATCCTTTTTAACCTGTAGGACTAAGGCCAGCACAGATAAGAGGATGGCAGGACTCTAGATCTCCACCCTCTTTTATTTAATCACTGTGATCAAGCGCAGTGTGAGTGGGCTTTTGACATGATATAGAAAGTCCCCCAACTTATTTTTGTATCTCTAGACTACCCTCTCTTGCCCAACATGAGGGGTCCATCTTATGACCACTTAGTCAGTGGAGATGACCCTTGCCTTGCCCAACCTGTGACCACCCATTTTAAAGCATCATTTCTGACCCTTCTAGAGGGTCAAAATCAATATCCATCAACCAGTGAGACTCTGCATTTTATTTTGGCTCTTTTGCATCTCTTGGTTATAAGACATTATAAAACCAGGGTCCTGGAGACAGGGGCATCTCAGATCATGAGGAAGATCTGAGATCCACTTCATTAGAGGGAACCATGAACCCTTCCTAGATGCTCATAAGGTACCTCCCAGCTTGAAATCTGTAGTAGGTTCCTTTGATTCTTTTCCTTCAGTTCAAATGCTTTTCCTTCTTCTCCATGGGTCATTGAAAATTTCCCCTTCCCAAAGTTCATTAGCTGACTTTCTCCACAATTAAAGGAAAAAAACACTGTCACAAATTAGACTTCCAACTATAACCATTTCATAGTATATACAGCCCCCATCAGACTAACACATTATTCTCTGTACGTATTCTCTGAGTATCTGATGATGATCGAGAAGCTTTTAATTGGATCAGTAAAGTCAGACAGCTCTTTTTAAAAAATTATCTAATTGTGCAATTGGAAACTTAACTGTATAGTAATCATAACAATTCACATTGATGGCACTTTATGATTTTCTTGGTGTGGGTCCTTCCATCTACACCAAGGAAGAGCATGACTCTACTAATAATTCAGTTCAATATAATAATAAGTGTTTGCTGAATTGAATGAAATGCCCCCCTAAAGTTCTGTAATCAAAAGATTGTTCATCTAATGGCCAGATTTCCAGTGATTTGGGGATGCTAGTCCTCAAACAACAAGCATCCTGTACTTTACCAGGCCTATACTTGAACTCTTTTCAGTTTGGTGGACCAGCTAGAACTCATTGGCATAGTCTTTGAGAGTGAAGAGTAATCTCCATGCTACCATGAGTCATTCGAGTAGGGCTTGTTAAATAGCTCTTTTAAAAGACCACATTTATTTTTAAATGTTAGATGATCCAAAGTAGGATATATATGGTCAAGGTGATTATGGTTTGAGTTCAGATGACTCTAATCCAGAACAGATTTAGAAAGTCATCTGGTCTGTGATCATCTAAATTCCCCAAAGCTACAGCACAGCCTCAGTTCTGTCTAAAATGCTTTGAAGCTATTCTGTGTCGTTTAAAATTATCAGAAAGGCTTTGGAATTGACTTGGTTTCCCAGTCATTTGAATCAGGGACGAAATCCCCACACATTCTGGATCAGAAGTGGGGTACCTGCGGCCTTGAGGCCATGCATATCCCTCTAGGTCCTCAAGTGAGGCTCTTTGCCTGAATCCAAACCAAAGGGCCACACTTGAGGACCTAGAGGACCACATGTGGCCTCGAGGCCTCAGGTTCCCTACTGCTGCAGTCTCGGTCATTGCTGGTGAGAATAAATTCTATCACTATTACTTCATGGCCCACTCTAACCACCCTTACCCTTGAAGTCTAACGGAAACTTCAGTTTGATGGAAACCAGTTTGACCTTAAATGTGTTATAGCATTTGCTTACAATCTCTTATGTGGGCCCTAAAATGATTTTGTGCTAAAGTCAAAATTATCTGGGTCTAATAAGCAAAGGAATTGTGATTTTGTTGTTGTGGGGAACCTCCAAGAGTCCTGAGCTCTAAGCCCAGGGAGTTGTCTGGTTAAGTGACTTATCCTGGGTCACACAGCTAATAAATGTCAAAGACTTTCATCAGGGGTGTGCTGAAGCCAGCTTACAAAGAGACAATTGTTAAATTTTTAGTGTGAGCATTTACATTTCAGAAATCTACATACACTACAAATAAAGGCTTAATTTGTTGTTTTGTTTTGATTGTTTAGACTTAAGAAAGTAATGGAGAAGATATTAATAATGTAGACTAAATCTACAAGTGTGGCTTCCAGAAAGCCAGTTGTTACTGGCTTTACATCTGATTTGTACTCAGGTTTTTATGATTCTGAGCCTAGTATAGTATTCTACCCACTTCTCCACTCTTTCTTTATCTGGTTTCTTGGATCAAATGTAAATGATCTCTGTAAGCAAGAACAGAGTCACAAAGTCTTTGTGTCAATTAAGGGCCACAATCTAAAGTATATTCTGAAGACCTTGAATATGGTCTGAAGACAGTAATATGGTATTGATTTCAAGAGAGTGAATCATTTCAGTGAGTGGCTAGGTGGCGCCATAGTGCACATAGCGCTGGGCCTGGAGTCTGGAAGACTCATCTTCTGAGTTCAAATGCTACCTCAGACACTTAATAGCTGTGTGACCCTGGGCAAGTCACTTAACCCTGTTTGCTTCAGTTTCTTCTTCTGTCAAATGAGCTGGAGAAGGAAATGGCAAACCACTTCGGTATCTCTGCCATGAAAACCCCAAATGCAGCCACAAAGTATGGGACGTGACTAAAAAACAACTAAAAACAACAAAATTATTCTAACCCTGGAAGAAATGATAATTACATGCCCAAACTCATAGACACATAGGCAACTGGCGCTATGCAGCCAAACATAAGATGAGGAGGAAGAAGAAGAGGAGGTTGATATCATTCTTCTAATTTTCAAAAATGGAATTAAAATCCAAATAGTCTTGGGAAAAGTTGTTAGCATGCTATTCTCATATGTCCGATATTCTATGAACCATTGTACAATAAAATAATCAGGTTGTTTTTGTAGTTGAATAACAGCATTAGGATATAAGCTCAATGAAAATATCCTTATTCTGATTACAGTAGCAAACATGACAACAGGAATCATACATACCTCATCCTATTCCCATGTGATTTTCATCTCCTTGACTAAGTATCTATATATCTTTTAAAAGCTTTTGTTCTATTTGTCTTGGAGATTATGAGCATTTAGAATGGCAATACCTATTAAAATGTTGTTTCTCAGTATTTATAAGTAGATATTGTGTCCAGACAATTGTGGGCAATAGTTCATTCTGTGTTTTAATTCTAATACGGTCAGTACTACTACAGTAGTACCAGACTACAGTCTAGTACAGTGAAACCTGACTCAAACTCAGTCAGGTTTGAGTTCTCCAGGCTACTTTGAGGTTTATGTTTTTGAAGTACGAGAATCTGTCATCTGATTCCATGAGGACCAACCCTGACAGACTTTGCTCTTCTCAGCAACGCAAGGTGCAAGGACAACTCCAGGGGACTCACGATGGAGAATGCTATCTTCATCCAGAGAAAGAACTGTGAAGTTTGAATGCAGATTGAGGCACACTACATGCTCACCTTTTTCTTCTCTTTTGTTTTTGTTTTGGGGTTTTTTTTTTGGTTCTGTCTCTTCTTTCTCATGATTCATTCCATTGGTCATAATTCTTCTCCACAACTTGACTAGCGTATAAATTAATTCAATGCGAAGTTATACATGGTAGTTATATGAGATTTCATGCCGTCTTGGGGAGAGAGGGGGGAGAGAGGGGAGAAAATCTGGAACTCAAAATTATGTAGAACCGTGTGTGGTAAACTAAAAATAAAAAAATATTAAATTAAAAAAAAGATAACAAGTTTAAATGTGCCTGTTTTTCTACTGCCCCTACAATCTGATTTTTGTCATCTTTTCTAATTTGCTGGATTTGAAATGAAACTTCAGAGTTGTTTTGGCTTTCATTTCTCTTATTGGTAATTTGCTTGATAATAGTTTACAATTCTTTTGAGAATAGGAACAGTTGATATTCTTTATCACTTACCCTGCAATTAACTAATGTACAGAGTAGCCTTTACTGGAGGGAGAGATTGGATTGTACTACGACTTCTGAGATCCCTTCTCCTTATAGACCTTTCTAGCCAATTCTCCAGCTTCCAGACAGAAGAACTCAATACGTTTCTACTCTTCTGAAGTGAGCATGTGGACAAGGAACTGGAAATGTAAAATGCAAATGTTCTTTTTTATTAAGTAAATAATATGCAGGAGAATACACTATATATGGTCACCTTCTTAACCCCACTAAAGCAAACGCAATTCAAACTCTTTAAATGGCTTTAAATGGCATCTGTTTGAATTGTCCTCCTGTAGTCCTTGGCTTTACTCCATTTCACACTTCATCAAAATAGCACTTTTTTTTGCATGTGCAGTAGCTATTGAAATTTCAGATTTAAAGTTGTTGTTGTTTTGCTTTTAAAAAGCAAAAACATTTTAATTTCTTTGAAAATGCCAAAAGAAATTGAGATTCCCTAGGGTTGACCACTTAAGAAGTAGCCACATGGTCCCCTTTCTGGCCTGGCCCCCAAATTCAAATGATCTTTATATAATGATTTAACTTTTATTTTTATGTCACATTCTTTTCTGAATATGTCCTTTCTCCATCCCCCATCCCTCAAAATTTAAAAATAAAGAGAAAAAATAGCACATCAGAAAAAAATCAAGCAACACAGGAAACATGCCTGACCTATGCAATATTTCATACCCTTAATCCCCCACCTTTGCAAAGATGGGAAGGATTTGAGTTTGCTCAACTCTTCCCCAGAGCCAAGCTTGGCTATGGACCCAGTCTTAAATGTACAGTTCTTCTAGATCCAAGCATAACAAAGTACTGAATGGCAGCCTCTTTGCCTTTGCTGTCATTATGAAGATGTAATTCTGTTACAATTATTTAATCCCAAAGGCATTATTACACCTGTTCAGCAATTTTCGACTATGCACTAAAATGATGTACTACTCCACTGTGATAAATCTCAGAGTGATTTTTTTATTAAACTTTCTTTGAAAGTATCGTAGCTGGAAGCTGATTAACTTAGAAAAATGTTTTAGAAAAACTACATAAATAATTATACTAGAAGTCTGCCATTTCAGGATTTGCTATTCTATTCATCCAAGGTTTACACAATCTTGAAATATGATTAAATAATGAAATAAAACACTATAACTAGACTGCTTGGCTTAAATGACCCCAGAAGCATACAATGTCAGCATTGGAAACGGCCTTAGGGATTATCTAATCTAACGTCTTCATTTTATACGGGAGGCAACTGATGCCTGTAGATGTGCGGTAAGGTCCCAATGTCATAGCTGGGGCCTTTGGCAAAAAAGTTTTAGTTTGCTCACCTCTGAAATGAAGAGATTGTACCAGACCCTTCCAAACTGTTCCACAATAAACTGGAATGAGCAATTTCAGCCCCTCAGGCAAACAATGCAAAACATGAATTGAAAATAAACTTGTAATTCAAAATGTAAAAATAATGCAAGTGGTGGGTGGGGGCAGGGGTTAGAACCCAAGCCAGAGAGACACTAGAACACTGTGAGATCACTGCTGTGGAGACCATAGTGTGGCAAAAAGAGAGGGGGAGGGGAAAGAGGCCATCTGGTACCTTCATATTGCAACTAATTATTCTTACTAGGTGCTAAGCTCTTGTTTTTGTGCTACTGAAAGAGGACCAGTGCTATACAGATGTAGATGTATCTAATTAAATTGCACAATATTTTGAAAGCATCAACTTGAACGTCTGTGTGCCCTAAATTTTGGTGCCCTGGAGAAATCCCAACTTGTCTCAGCCTGGTTATACTTCTATTTATGTGGAATCTAAATGTTCTTTCTGTACAATTCAAATAGAAGTTTCCTAAGAAAAATTTGATATTAGTTATATTTCTTCCCTTAAAACATTAAGCATGAAATTATGAATATATATTTTTTTTAAAAAAACTTTCATGTGACAATTGGTTTAATTCTTCCTGGTCGTCTCTTATCCCACAGGTATTCCATACTCAGAGTTTCTCCTGCTCCCTCCAAAATGCATCATTTATGGGTTCCAGCAATGTGTTTCAAGGTTAAAGGTTTTCTCGGGCCAAATTAATTTGGCAGTTGCTAGGCCAGATGAACTGTAAGGTTACGTCAAGCTCCCAAATCCTATGATTCCATGATACATTCAGCTTTATACTTTTGATGGTTTAACGCAAGAGGGAAATACTGAATTTCCTCTTTACCTAATGGTACACTTCCCAGCTCTGTCTTTTATCATCCATTAAAAATGTGCCAAGTTAAAAATCATGAAAGAGAAAAGAGAACCGGAGAAATGAGGGGGAAGAAAGTGAGAAAAAAACAGGCACAAATGGTATGAGATTTTGATGAACACAAACTCTAATTAACCTGAACTGTCTTTAATTTCATGAAAGCTCTGGACTAGACTGAGACTTTGGTTATTTCTTCTCTATTTCAGAAGAAATAGAGTTGGCTCATAGCTTTTATCAGTTCCCTTCACCAGTGCAGATCTCAACTCCTTCAAGTCATCTCATCCTGTGTGAATAAATATGAGATCCCATTATTGTCCATGTCCTCCCATAAATTTTCCAAAGGATCCACTCAATGGGTTCTGGAAACACAATCCTCCACTCTTGCCACATGATTGACTTTTTCTGGTCCTGTATGTCTTTAATAATATCTTTGATGACACTTAGAGGATGTGACAGAAGCTCAGATAAAAAAGGAGGGAGCATGTAATTTTTTGTCATGACATCAAAACAATTGGGTTAAAAAGTGAAAAATGTATTCAATTAACCCTAATCCTAAGAAGTGATTTAACTGATTCACCAAGTGAGTGAATTGGCCAATTGTTCAGATCACATATGTGATTACATATTATACATGTGATCACATATCACATATTGTATTCACACAGATTTGTTTCTCTACCTTCATAATGTGACACAGTTCTATGCACCAAGTGTCTTACCAGGCTATATACATACAGTCTTACCAGCAAACAGAGTAGAAAAAGAGGACTTTGGGGAATTTCTCCCTTTGTTAAATCTCTATATTGAAATTTCACTTGGAGAATTACCCTATATGGTTAAATACTTTGAAAAAACTACAAATCACTTGTTAAAAAA
Source organism: Trichosurus vulpecula (assembly GCF_011100635.1). NCBI lineage: Eukaryota > Metazoa > Chordata > Mammalia > Diprotodontia > Phalangeridae > Trichosurus > Trichosurus vulpecula. Next base: position 438,827,477 of record NC_050573.1, on the reverse strand, counting down.
TCAATGATGGATGGGATGCAGGAAAATAGGTAGGATAATTTAATGTTGTTGAAGCTATTAATTAGTTCAACCGTAAAAATATGGCTCTTTTCTTAAAGATGATAACTTCCTTGGGGCATGAACCTAGTAGAGCAATCACTGAACCAAAAGATACGGAACTCCCCCCTCCTGATTTTCCCTACATAACTCCAAATTGCTTCTCCCCTTTTTTACTTTTTAAGCTATTTTTTGGAAAGTTCCTGGTTAATCCAAGAGAAGGAAACTTTAATGATAAAATTTTACCAGAAATAATTTTTGGGAAAGGAAGAATTACCAGAATCTCTTCAAATCTACTTTACAGATAATATGCAACAGTGCCATTCCTACTTCCCCAAGAAATATATCTGAGACTCCAGCTCTCTCGAAGGAGATCAATTATTTGCTTACCAGGTTGATTTCTAAACTTTTGTTAGTGTCCTTGTTATGGCAAATGATGTAGACCAGTTAAATAATTGACTCCTACCTAGGTAGTTCTAAATAAGAAGATGGAATGAAAAACCTTTCTGGTCTTCCTGTATTTGTCAGATCTTAAAGCACTAATGAAATAAGTCAAAACAACAATAAATTGTAACAATTTTACATCAATGTCATTTTTTTCATCTATTCATCATTTTTCAGTATAGGGGAACTTGTTTAAATGTGCCAGGGCAAAGTTGTTTTAATTACATATCACTTTTTCCCTCATTTTAATAATTTCTTCCAGTTTTCTGTTTTTTTATCTTTGTCTTAATAAATCAGTGGTCTGAGTGTACACTCAAAATTCATTCAGAAAAGTCTCTCATACTGATAGTGAGTCATTTCCTGCCTGTTAAAATCATTTTCATTTTTTTGTGGTGTTAACTTGGTTTGTCTAGCACTTAACTAATTCTGTTCTCAAAGAAAGTATTCATGATGTAGCTATGCTTCTGTTTATGAGGCTTTGACCTTTCTCATTCTTTACTCCTGAACCATGTTTCTCAGTGTATATTATGCTGTCCTATCCTATGACCAATTTTATACTAAAGTCATTAGGTATTGAAATATGTGTTGATTTAATTTGAAGGGTTTGAATCACACTTAGCTCAGAATAGCACTTGCCTAGAATATAGTAAATGCTTAACATATGTTTGTTGGTGGATTGATACAGCTCTTAGCAAAGACGTTTACTAAAATGACATAGTATAAAAAATATATATACACACACACATATATAGTCTTACCAGCAAACAGAGTAGAAAAAGAGGACTTCTGGGGATTTCTCCCTTTCTTAAATCTCTATACTGAAATTTCCTTTGGATTACCCTATGTGGTTAAATACTTTGAAAGAATTACAAATCACTTGTAAAAAAAAAACATTTGTTGTGTCATGACCACATCTAGGGGTTTCTTGGCAGAGAAACTGGAGTGGTTAACCATTTTCTTCTCCAGCTCATTTTACAGATGAGGAAACTGAGGCAAACAGGTAACTTGCCCAGGGTAACACAGCAAATGTCTGAGGCAGGATTTGAACTCAGGTCTTTCTCACTCCAGGGCTGGTGCTCTATCCACTGCGTCACCTCACTGCCCTATCAGTACTCTAGCGCTACGGGGCATAGAAGTCCTTCCTTTCTGTCTGTAGTCCTTGTGAAATTCCACATCGGGAACAGCATCTTTTCTGGGCAGGTTGCTCACCTGGGCTTCCATGGTCTCCTCTTCTCCTTAACTTGACTCTGTTGCCAGGACAAGTTCTCACTTGAGTCCATAGTCAGCTCTTTTTTCTGCTTCTAAAAGTCTGACTCCTTGAAACTGCCTCTCTACTCAAGTGAGTACTTTTCTGTGTTCATCTGGAGTATGTGTCTCTGCTTCCTCAATCTCTCTCAGACTGAATCACCTTCTGCTAAACATCGTGGAAAATGATAGCGGATTCAGAATTTGAACCCTGGTTCTCTGACTCCAAGGTAGGTCTGCTTCCTACAAGACCACACTGCTTTAACAAAAAGGCTTTATTTGGTCAGTTGCTAGTGAATGTTCCTAGAGGACTTGCAACAGAGGAGACATCATTGAGAAGCAACCTAGGGTAAGAGAGCAATCTTCTCCCCTACCAGCTCCTGCTCAATACTCACCTGAACTGCCAACTTTCTCTAGGGATTAGCTATTTAAAGCCCTTAGGGACGTGGCCTATTTTAAACCCAATCATTCACATTGCCCCTTCTGATTCACTGGAGAAACGTGTTCACCCTTCATATCAGGATCACTGGCTGTTAACAACTGGCTACAACACATTAACCTATCATTACTCCTATTTTCTACTCCCAGCTTTCTGGGGCTGCATCAACTATGAGAGACAACAAGACCACATAAATAACCTACATAAATAACCATTTAATTTAGTTGTTGTATGGGCTTCCATGATCTACTGGTCTCCTTAACTTGACTCTATTAATAGTCAGGACAAGTTCTCACTTGAGTCCATAGTCCGCTCTTTTTTTCTGCTTCTAAAGGTCTGACTCCTTGAAACTGCCTACATAAATAACCATTTAATTTAGTTAATACAAACAATTTTTTTGTCAGTTGAATCATCTATTTAGTTTCAAATGGTTAATCTCATAGTTTCAGTTATATTTAGAACTTTTATAACATCTTTCCTTGAAATATACAACACAAAGTATGCCATCGGAGAAATGTGTCATTGAAAATGAATTTGAGCTTTTCATTTAGAGAGCAAGAGAAAACAGATGTTTCTGTCGATATATCCAAAGAGCGGAAGACTAGAGGAAGGCGCCCTAGGACTCTGTTACATGAACAACAACCTGTGGAGAATTTTCAGAAGGATGTGGATGAGTCACATGGGATGAAATGCCAGCAATGAAAGGAGTGGCCACATTAATGAAGTTACGGATCCACCAAAATATTATACGGAGTTCTAAACGTCTGAACTTGCTGCAAACATCTCAATTAAGATGTTCAGGGACCTTGTGACTCTAATCCCCATTTCAACTATGCATGACTTAGAAATGAGAGCAAATTGATTCAAGTCAGATAAGACATAACTCTCTAGCCCTCGGCTACTATTTCACAGTGCTCTGAAAGGGTGTGGCTAGCACATCAGCAGAGCTGCAAGCTATCCATCCTCAGGTATGTTTTCATGCTGCCACTGGCCTCCCCAATCCAATGCTTCCTGACATCTCTTTGTTGGAGTCAGTGCTCATGCAGCTTCCCAACTTCAGGAAAGTGTTTCTGCTCTTTGGTTGGGCATCAGCTTGGCCTGAAGAAATAGGAGAGTGGGGGCAAGCTTCCTCTGCTCCCAGTGCCTCTTCCCAAAGCCATTTCAATGCCTGTGTCCACAGTAAAGTATAGCTAAAACCTCATGGAAATGGAAGATGTAGAGTCAAATCACTAGAAAACATTCCATTTGTTGGTATGCAAAAAATTCTAAGATAATCATAAGATGCTAATTTACAATTAACTGTCTATATTTAAATGTCCTCTTAGAATATACAGTGACATGTATTGTACATGACAAACTGTCTTAAAGGGGATTTTTGGGGGGACAAATTTCAAGGAAAGATGATTTAGACTTGTTAATTTCTTATAAAATGAAAATTTTGAATTGAAAGGCTGAAGAGACCTTATGTTATTTTCTTCTTTATGTTAGCATGGTCTGGGTTCTCATCCATGGCTCATGACTCAGTTCTGAAGTGGGTGATTAACCAGCTTGGAGATCCATTTCCTTATTCTTCTTTTGGCTCTCTAATTGTTGTCCAATTTGCCAGTAGTTAGAAATAGGGAAGGAAAAGAAGAGGAGGTTAAATTTGACTATGTTCCTTGTTTCCATTGATAATAATTCAGGGAAAAGATGTGTTATGGGAAGATTGTTGAATGACTTCATCAATGTACTCATAATGTATGATATTCTTAATGAGTGTGAGTGACACTGGAGTGGAAGTGTTAAAAGAATGTAAATATGGAAAGTATGGCTATATATGAGATCTACCTCATCAAGGCTGCAAGGCAGCATAGTGGATAGAATGCCAGGCCTGAAATTAGGAAGATCTGCGTTCAAATCAAATCAAACACTTGCTAGCTGTGCGACTCCAGATAAATTTCTTACCTTCTACCTCAGTTTCCTCTACTGTACAATAGGAATAATAATAGTAACTGCTTCACAGGGTTGTTGTGAAGATCAAATGAAATTATATTTGTAAAGGACTTAGCACAGTGCCTGGCACATAGTAGGCACTTAGAAAATGCTTCTTTTCTTCCCTCCCTTCCCTTCCCTCTCATCACTTAATTGAAATAGCTCTTTCCAAAGTTAGCAATGACCTCGTAAGTGCCAAGTCTAATGGCCTTTTCTCAGTCTTCATGCTTCTTGACCTCTTGGCCACTTCTCAAACTGCGGATCACCTTCTTTTCTAGGATATTCTTTCTTCTCTGGGCTTCCATGACAACGATTCTCTCATCTCTACCTCCGTATCCTTCGTTGGATCGCTATCTAGGTCATGCCTTCCCCCAGTTGTTGGTTGCATGCCAAGATTCTGACCTTGGCTCTCTTTTATCTCCATGCTCTATCACATGGTGGCCACCTCAGCTCCCATAGGTTTAATTGTCATCTCTGTGGAGAGGATGCATGTATACACATGTACACATTTATATTTGAATGCATATACATGTATATACAGATATGTGTATATATCTGAATATAATGCTACATATATAGGCATAGTCTCTCTCCTAAGCTCCAGTCTCACATCAGCAATTGATTACTGAACATTTCAATCCAGATGTACTACAGGTTCTCAAACTCAACACGTACAAAATATAATTCCAAAATTTAACATTTCCCTCCAAACCTATTTTTATTTCTGTCAGGGGCAACAACATCCTTCTAGTTATCCAGGCCACAGCCTTGGCATCATCCTTGTCTCTTCATCCTTCCTCTCCCCTCCATAGCCAATCAGTTGTCAAATTTCATTGTTACTTCCTCTATAACATCTGTTATTTTCATTACTCAGACAATCATTACTCTAGTTCAAGCCTTCCACATCCGTCACCTAGACTATTTTAATAGTCTTCTCATTGGCCTCCCTATTTCAAGTCTCTCCCCTCCAATTTATCCTCCAGACAGTTGTCAGAGTGATTTTCCTAAAGCACAGGTTGGGACAATGTTACTCCCCTACTCAACAAACTCCAGTGACTCCCTATTATTTCAATGATTACATATAAATTATGCCCATATAAATTTAAGCCCTTTGCAGCCTGGCACCAACTGACCTTTTCAACTATATATGTGCATGTGTGTGTGTGTGTGTGTGTGTGTGTACACATATGTATATATATGCACACAAATACATGTACACATACACACACATATATGTGTGTGTATATATATGTATAAACTTCTGCACTCTATGTTTCAGCCAAACAGACTTTCTTGTTTTTTCTCACACATGACACTTCATTTCCCATCTCTGTGTCTTTTAAACTGACTGTCCTTTATATCTGGAATGCACTTGTCTCATCTCTACTTTTTATAATCTCTTGCTTCCTTCAAACTCAAGCACCTGCTTCTACATGAAGCTTCTCCTGATCACCAACCTCATGGTCAAATGTTAATGTCTTCCCTTCTAAGATGAAGACGGGATCTAATACCATCACCCTCTTAGTTCAGGTTTGGCATTGGGACAAAATGAAGCACTCCCAAATCACTGAATATTTAATAAAGTAGGAATTTTACTGTGCCATAACACAGCAAGAGTATGCCACAAAAGATGTGGTCCTCCTTGTCTCCATCTTCAAGTGAGTCTATTAGGAAGTCATCAGAGTATGGTGACTCCTGTGGTCTCAGACACCCACCATGTCTGAGAGGTCCCCACAACAGAGCTGGGACTTTTTATACCTCTCGACCAAGAAGCTGTGTCATGGAAACTAGGGTCTGAAGGAATTTGCATCAGGAAAATTCTGGTCCTATCACACCCTCCCAAATCACTGTGTACACAGGTTTATATATTTTGTATACATGTGTGTCCTCCATAAAATATAAGTTCCTTGAGGACACAGACTCATTTTTGTCTTATTATCTCCAGAGCATAGCAAAGTACCTGGCACATAATAGATGCTTAAATGCTTTTTGAGTGGGAGAAGAAAGAGAAGGAACTCACCACCTCAAGGATATCCCCATTGCTTCTGTATGTTTTGGAGGAGGTAACTTTAGAGGGTCCAGTTTCTAGCCAGTAGAAACGTGTGAAGATGAAAGACTGGTAACCAGATTGAGTGGGATCAGGTCAGAAAAAAATAATACCTGGGCCACAGTAACTGACTTTCAGTAGCCCATCTTCCAATTTATCATTTTTGTTCAAGAGGATGGCTTTTCATGGTTGGACAAATTGATGGGATTGCACAATCATATTTATGAGTCTCTGGCAATCAGCTTGTAGAGGATAAGAGAAATAAATAGAAGCAAGTCTCTGGGCCTCAGTTTTCTTCTCTGAAAAAACAAAGGGGTTGGTCTAAATGACTGTTAAAGCCCCTTGTAGATCTGAATTTCTTATCCTATAATCTTAATAGCACCTAAAGGGTACTGTCCACATCTTGAATCTGCAGTTTTACACATATGAGGTATGGATGGATGAGGGATGAACAGGATACCCAAACAATCTCTCCTTTTTAACTTCTAGAAGGACAAACAGAACAAAAGAAAAAAAATACTAGAAAACCTCAACACAGAACGACCTCAGTTAGTTATTGTCCACTGACTGCTAAGAATCAAAAGAAGTAAATAGCATGTTCACAAGGTAGAGAAACAGAGTTACAAATGGAAAAGACCTTGCAAAAATAAAAACTAAAACCAGATTATAATTTCTCCAGCAGGTAATCAACTACAGCAGAAGCACCATCTGCCCCATGAAGTCTAGGCTAGTTTTTCTTTAAAAGATATTAAAACCATTCCCAAGACTTAACTGGCTCAGAGGACTAAGGCTGGAGCCCTTGACAAAACTTTCTGGTGGTCTTTTTTATAAAAGCCAGAACCCAAGGAATGAGTTTCTCCCTGAGGCTGGACACATGCTTCTGGCCGATTTACTGCCATAACTAAGGTAGAGACAGAGAGGCTATGCCCAGCTGAATCAATGCTGTTTCCTTCCTGAATGTTCTTTCCATGCTATGCCTGAGTAAGCTTCCTTTTGTAAACTGTTAGATGGTCTATGAGTATCTCATTTTATTCTATACCTGAAATACCAGACTGATGTGAATCACCGCCCTTGGATGCGTCCATTTTGACTATTGATTGCAATACTGTTTTGGGACTGCTAGGTGGCACAGTGGATAAAGCGCTGGCCCCAGAATCAGGAAAATCTAGCCTCAGAAACTTACTGGCTTTGTGACCGTGGTCCAGTCATTTAACCTCTGTGTCACTTATCTCATCTGTAAAATGAGGGTGATAATAGCACTACCTTCCAAGGGTTATTGTGAAGAAAAAATGAGATAATAATTATAATGTGCTTAGCACAGTGCCTGGACCATAGCAGACACTATACAAATGTTAACTATTATTATTATTAAACCATTAACAACACCATCAGCATGATTATCAGTAAACATAAAAAAAAAAACAATGAGAGGGTTTATACACATACACATGCACACACAAGTAAACACACACGTCTAAGTGCAGTTTGAAACTTATTAGTTAAAAAACGCACTAAGCGGTACCTAGGTGGTACAGAGCAGCAGCCCTGCAGTGGGGAGGATCTGAATTCAAATCAGGCCCCAGACATTTGACACTAGCTGGGTGGCGCTGGGCAAGTCACCTAACTCTAATTGCCTCACAAAAAAAGGCACTGAGATTTTTGGAACATCCTGTATGTATAAAACATATGTAATATACATGCAATTGTATCTTGTTTTATGCAGTAAAATGTCTATATCTCTCAAAAGTTGTGTACCAACAAAAAATTGTACAAAACAAATCAATCCCATCCAGAGATTGTTATTTTAAGGGCCCCTGTGACTTTTATAAATCAAAAAATTCTGCTGAAATGTTAATAATCACCCCTTAATTGATCTAAAATATAAGTCTGTGTTTTCACTTGTCAGATTTCCTTAAAGCAGGGTACACCAGCCCTCCCTAGGTACATAATAGATGCATATGAATTCCACCTTAAACACTTAAAAATAATGTTAATGGAATTTAAGGGCCTGCACTTTTTTTCACTTTGTGAATCTTTCTGTCCTATAAAGGAAATGAGTTCAGTCAACTACACCCCATCAAGCAGACAGGTAATCAATCAGTGATCACACATATCAGTTCCAGCTGAGCTCCTATCTATTGCCAAGACGGTTACAATAACCTTTCTATGTACCATCTAAGTAGAAGCAGCCTCTTAGGTATCCGTACAGTAAAGGTTTGGGGAAAGGAGAATTGACTCATCTAGCTGCTGTACTTTAGCTCTTTAAAAATTTGTCTCAGTCAGCGGTATTGTAAAATATGGGCCTTATCTGGTAATAAAATTTATAGAGAAAAGCACCTTTATCCTCCATTTTCAGTAAGAAAAGACATTTTTAAATAATGTCACAACTCTTGATAAGTACTTTTCCAAGCTTATGATGAGAGGACACAAAGCTTAGAACATTTTAGATATTTTTTAAAAATATCTAAAATAAGGCCTTACTCATTCAAAGTCAGGTTTCAATCTGCGTTTAAGGAAAATTCAGGCAAAATTGTTCTATCAATATTGGCCATGTCCATTTGACTATAAACATATTTTCAGCTTTTATAAATAAGCTATAAATCCTGAAAATGTCCCTGCTTCAAAAGATATTTTCAATCAAAAGATTATTGAACTGCTTTGGAAACATTTCCTTTTGGGCTATTTTAATATGTGTAGTTTATCTGGGCAGGGATGTCAAATTCCAAAATGCTCCAAGAGGCATGCTTCTAATCACTCCCTTAGTGCCAACTGGAAAGATATCTTTTCATATGGCAACTGTGAGATTGTCCTTCGGAAGGAAACTCCAGAGGGCCAAATTTCTCCCTTAGGCACATGCCCACAGCTTCCACCAACAATAGGATCAAGGCGGATTTAAAAAAAATCCATTTTCCTCTTTCAATGAAGAGGAAAGCTAATCCGGGGATTACATTTGCCACGATTTTAGAGGGAGAGACCCTGGGATAAGAGGTCATGCTCTCCCAGTTTGCCTGGACGTGCTACTGTCATAGAGTAGTTTAGATCAGTTGTTCCACAAGCATTTATTCAGCACGATTCAACAAGTATTTATTGTGTGGGTACTCTTGGCTAGGTACTGGGCTAGGCACTGGCAATACAAAGACAAAAAAGGAACTTTTTGCACTTTCAAGGAGTTTATGTTCCATTGGGGAGAAATAGGAGATAGAAAGCCATATAGGAAACGTATACAAAGTAAATGCAAAATAACTTGGAAAAGAGAAATAGTGGGCATTACTGAATGCCTCTTCGCTGCCTGCTCCATGGAGAGCACCATGAAGGATATGAAAGGAATTGAAGATGTGGGCTTTTCTCTCCAGATTTTTATAGTCATTTGGAGAGGCCAGATCAAAAGGGGAGAAAGACTTGAGACCACTTGGTAAGCGAGATAGCAAAAATGTGAATGAATTTGTGTGGCAAATTGTGTAAAAGCCAAAGCAGCAAAATGGTATGGGTGGGGAAGGGTGGTTTGAATGAATGAAGGAAGTAAATTTTGAATCCCACTAAGAAATTAGAATAGTGACTTTAGAAGATCAGAGATAGAGATCAGACCTCTGGTTTCACTAGTGTAGAGAACTCCCAGGTGAAAAAAACTTCCTTGCCAAAGGAGGTCAGTAATCTCTCTAAATTTTAGTCTTAGAGAGCTAGAGAAGCTAGATTGCTTAGAGATGGAGTCCAGAGCATTGAGGAAATTATGTGACTTGTTCAAAGGCACATAGCAAGTATGTGCCAGAGGTAAAACTCAGACCCAGGTCGTCTTCTTTTCTTAATAGTGTTTCCTTCTGCAATTACATGTTAAAATAATTTTTAGCATTCATTTTTACAAGATTTTGAATTCCAAATTTTTCTCCCTCCCATCCTCCCTCTCTTCCCCTCTTCCTAAAACAGTAGGCAATTTGATATAGGTTATACATGTGCTGTGATATAAAACATTTTTCCATATTAGAAGAAACAGATCAAAAGGCAAAAAAAAACCCCCACAAAAATGAACAAAGTAAGTGAAAAAAGTATGCTTCAATCTGCATTCAGAGTCCATCAGTTCTTTATCTGGATGTGGATAGCATTTCCTTCTCAAGTCCTTTTTACTTGTCTTGGATCATTGTGTTGCTGAGAAGAGCTGAGTCATTCATAGTTGATCATCACACAATATTACTGATACTGTACACAGTGTTCTCCTGGTTCTGCTCATTTCACTTTGCATCAGGTTGTACAAATCTTTTCAGGTTTTTCTGAAATCTTCCTGTTCATCATTTCTTATTGCACAATAGTATTCCATTACATATACCATAGCTTGTTTAGCCATTCCCCAATTGATGGGCATCCCCTCAATTTCCAGTATTTTACCACCATGAAAAGGACTGCTATAAATATTTTTGCACATATTGGTCCTTTCCCATTTTTATGATCTCTTTGGGATACAGACCTAGTAGTTATATTGCTGGATCAAAGTTTGGTTTGCCCTCTGGGCATAGTTTTCAAATTGCTCTCCAGATTTGTTGGATCAGTTCACAACTCCCCAAACAGTGCATGTGTCCCAATTTTCCTACATCCTCTCCAACATTTATCATTTTCATTTTTTTGTCGTATTAGCCAATCTGATAGGTGTGAGGTGGTACCTCAGAGTTGTTTTTATTTGCATTTCTCTAATCAAAAGTGATTTAGAGCACTTCCTCCTATGACTATAGATAGCTTTGATTTCTTCATCTGAAAACTGCTTATTCATAATCCTTTGGCCATTCATCAATTGGGGAATGGCTTGTATTGACTCAGTTCTCTACATATTTGAGAAAGGAGGCCTTTATCAGAGACACCCACTGCAAAGATTGTTTCCCAGGTTTCTCCCCTCCATCTTATCTTGGTTGCATTGGTTTTCTTTGTGCAAACACTTTTTAATTTAATATAATCAAAATTATCTATTTTACAGTTTATAATGCTATCTCTTGTTTAGTCATGAATTCTTCCCTTCTCGATAGATCTGACAGATAGACTATTCCTTGCTCTTCTAATTTGCTTATGCTGTCACCCCTTACATTTAAATCATATACCAATTTTGACCTTATCTTGGTATATGGTGTGAGATGTTGGTCTATACATAATTTGTGCCCTCTTGTTTTCTAGTTTCCCCAGCAGTTTTTTCAAGTAGTGAATTCTTATCCCAAAGGTTGGAGACCCAGGTCTTCTTGCCTAAAAACCACACCAGATACAGTATGTAAATATCAGATTTGGGGGAGGAAAGGGGGGAAAGGAAGGCAGTAATACAAATGTCACTTTGTGATTCCCAGGCCGGGATACTGAATAGGTTTGGATGGATCCTGGCACAAGAGACTACGGTGTTCTTCACACTTGCTTTATTTTCTTTAAACAAGAAAAAAGGCTTCTTTACATGAGAAGTGACTTGCCCAAGGTCACTCAACAACTTGGTGGCAGGGCTAAGGCTAGAACTGTGACTTTTTCCATTATACCAACTTAATTCCCATATGTAAACAATTCTGGTTCCCCGGTCTACCTCTCAGAGATAACAGGAAAAATTTAGAAGACATGGTGCTTGATGAAAAGGTAGGAAAATCAATGCAACTGTCTTGAGCCAAAAGTGGGAGAAGAGTTGAGATTGGAGATGCAGAGGAATGAGCACCTGAATTAATAATAATTAGCATTTTTATTGCACACTAAGAATCGAAAAGCACTTAATATGTCATCTCATTCGATCAGGTCTGTGAGGTAGGTGCTAGTATTATCCCCATTTTACAAATGAGGAAACTGAGGCTGAAGGAATTTAAGTGATTTGCCCAGGGTCACATAGCTAAGTAAGTGTCTAAGGCAGGATTTGAACTCAGATCTTCCTGACTCCAAGTCAAGCACTGTATTCATTGTACCCTGCCTACTTAGAGTTAGAAGACTAGGGTTCTACTCCGGGAAGCATCATATACTAGCCATAGGACTGAGGACAAATCTTTTCACCTGTGAAGTGATTTTGCATATATCTGCATTGCTCTCCTTCATCTCTGCCCTTAGATTCCCTAGTTTCTTCAAAGGTCAGCTCATATATTCCTTCCTACATCAGGTTTTTGTGGGCTTTTTTCTTCCCTGATCCCTACCCCAATTGGTGCCTCTCCCTAGACATTATCTTCTATTTGTTTTGCATACACTTGCTTGATACATATTGTCTCCCTTGACAGAATGTAAGCTTCTTGAAGGCAGGGCAATTTAATTTCTGTCTTTATATGCCCGGTGCCTAGTACAGTCTCTGGCATGTAGGAGGTGCCTAATAAGTGCTTGTTAATTGATTGAGACTCAGTTTCCTTATCTGTAAAATACCTAACTTACAGGGTTGTTGTGAGGAAAGCACTTGATTATGTAAGTCATGGTTGTTGTTGTGGGTAAGCTTCAGCCAACAAAAATCCCGAAGGATTTAATGAGCTTCTTGTTATCCAAGTCAAGTTTCTTTTTACCTTCTCATTTCCCCTGATCCAGGTGCCTTCTGGTGGAAGGAAGGCCACTATCTTAGGCAGCTTGGAGTTATTTTTCCCAATACCTGGGTGTCCTGGGGTTTCACAAGAATACTTTTGTTGGGATACTAGTAGTACTTTAAGAACTGGACAGAGGGGAGTTGATCCTCTCACAGTAGAATCTTGGTGGTAAGCAAGTTTTGTATTCCTCCTACCAGGCAAATGTGCTTTTGCAACATAATGTAAGGTGAAGTTGACTGCTGGGAGGTTACTTGAGTGACTGGTAGTGTTTCTCTAACAAAACTAGGTTCCAGGGCTTAACACAACGTGCACTTTTGAGAAATGAACTCTTCTAAATTCTCAAGGAATAGAGATGGGGCCCACCCACACCCCCTTCTGAGCTATGCCACAGATGGTCAGGAGACATTTCTAGAGAGATTGTATTTTTGCAGTTTTTATTATACTTAATATTGGAGAAAGAACTCTGGATTTGGAACAAAGAAACCTGATTTTGAATATTTGCTTTGCCACTTAACCCACTAAGTAAAATTATTAAATCTCTTTGTCTCTGTTTCCTCATATGTAAAATGAGTAAGGTTGAATGAAGGAATTTAAGCATTTACTATGTAACAGACACAGTGCTGGGTGCTGGGGAAACAAATACAAAACTGACACAAACCCTGCCCTCAAGGAGCTTACACTCTAATAGAGAAAAGGGAATGATTTTGGTCTGAGAAGACAAAATAATGGTGAGTGGATCCATAGGATAGTTGAGTCACATGCCCTTTGATTGATTTACTGTTCCCAGAGGAAGAGACAGAAAGTGGTGAAGAGGTAAGAGGATGAGGGGAAAGAAGATTAGAATGGTAAGAAGGTTGAGGTGAAGGGATCTGGGATGGCTAGATATAGTGGGCTCTCATCAATTGGGACAGCACAGCCCCAGGGCAGAAGTTATACAGTCAAGTGGTTTAGCTCCAGAGGTGTGCTTCAGAGGGTTGGGAAGAGTTAGCACGCGTCTAATGGTGGAAAGATGACCAGGGTAAAACATGATTAGAAATTAAAATGCTTGTAATATCTACCTGACAGAGTAGGTTGTGGGGGCCAAAAGAATAATGAATGCGAAGTGCATTATTCCCTTAAAGTATTATAAAATGTAAGTTATTATTTTGGTTCAAAGTCTTGTTAATGATAGTGAAGTTCTCAGTGTTTCTTCTCTCTCTCTCTTTCTCTCTCTCTCTCCCTCTCTCTCTCCCCCTCCCTCCCTCCTTGATACAGTATGCCATAAAGTATATATGTTGACATTTGCATATGAAGATATTACTTCAGTATGTAAAATAATCCATGAAAGCCTCCATGTGGTATGATAGGTGAGCTATGTACCATGTAGGTTAGGCTAGTTTTTTTCTTTTTTTAATACTTTTTTCTTTTTCTTTTTAAAAACCATCTTCCTCAATTAACCCAGAGAACTAAGGCTGAGGCCCTTGACATAGCTTCCTAATGGCCCAAGCACAAAAGCCAGCCCAGGAGTAGGCAAGAGTTCCATTAAGCTTGACCGATGGTCAGTATTGTCTACAAAGTCAGAGAAGCTTCAGTTATCTGAATCAATGCTGTATCTTTGTTGAGTATCCTTTCCATGATATGAGTAAAGTAAACTTCCTTTTGCTCATTGTTAGATAGTCTACAAGGGTCTCATT